>NC_137337.1:77957864-78227864 GCF_965287045.1 Carcharhinus amblyrhynchos | reverse complement strand
CATTCCCACCTCCCCCACATCCCCCCCTCCCCCACATCCCCCACATCCCCCCCTCCCCCACATCCCCCACATCCCCACCACCCCCCACACCCCCACCTCCCCCACACCCCCCCACCTCCCCCACATCCCCACCTCCCCCACATTCCCACCTCCCCCACATCCCCACCTCCCCCACATCCCCCACATCCCCCCCTCCCCCACATCCCCCACTCCCCCACATCCCCACCACCCCCCACACCCCCACCTCCCCCACACCTCCCCACCTCCCCCACATCCCCCCCTCCCCCACATCCCCCACATCCCCACCACCCCCCACACCCCCACCTCCCCCATACCCCCCCCACACCCCCCCCCACCTCCCCCACATCCCCCCCTCCCCCACATCCCCACCTCCCCCACATCCCCCACATCCCCCCCTCCCCCACATCCCCCCCTCCCCCACATCCCCCACATCCCCACCACCCCCACACCCCCCCCACCTCCCCCACATCCCCCCCTCCCCCACATCCCCACCCCCCCCACATCCCCCACATCCCCCCCTCCCCCACATCCCCCCTCCCCCACATCCTCACCCCCCCCACCTCCCCCACCTCCCCCACATCCCCCCCTCCCCCACATCCCCCACATCCCCCCCTCCCCCACCTCCCCCACATCCCCCCTCCCCCCCTCCCCCACATCCCCCCTCCCCCACATCCTCACCCCCCCACCTCCCCCACATCCCCCCCTCCCCCACATCCCCCACATCCCCCCCTCCCGCACATCCCCCCTCCCCCCACATCCTCACCCCCCCCACCTCCCCCACATCCCCCCCTCCCCCACATTCCCACCTCCCCCACATCCCCACCTCCCCCACATCCCCCACATCCCCACCTCCCCCACATCCCCCCCTCCCCCACATCCCCACCTCCCCCCACATCCCCACCACCCCCACATCCCCACCTCCCCCACATCCCCCCTCCCCCCACATCCCCACATCCCCACCACCCCCACATCCCCCACATTCCCACCTCCCCCACATCCCCACCTCCCCCACATCCCCCCCTCCCCCCACATCCCCACATCCCCACCACCCCCACATCCCCCACATTCCCACCTCCCCCACATCCCCACCTCCCCCACATCCCCCCCTCCCCCCACATCCCCACCACCCCCACATCCCCACCTCCCCCACATCCCCCCCTCCCCCCACATCCCCACATCCCCACCACCCCCCACATCCCCACACCCCACCCCCACATCCCCCACATCCCCCCCTCCCCCACATCCCCCCCTCCCCCCACATCCCCCCCTCCCCCACATCCCCACATCCCCACCACCCCCACATCCCCCACATTCCCACCTCCCCCACATCCCCACCTCCCCCACATCCCCCCCTCCCCCCACATCCCCACCTCCCCCACATCCCCCCCCTCCCCCACATCCCCCCCCTCCCCCACATCCCCACCACCAACAGGGTCTAGGACCTCAGTCTGGCAAGACTGAAACTGAACAGAATGTGCGCCACAGTTGCTCTGTGAGATTTATTTTGGGTCTGCAACCATCGAAGCAGTGACCCTGAGTCAAACTGCTGGAGGCTGTTGAAGAGGAGGTGAGTATTTTTTTAAAGTTCCCTTAATGTGGAGTCAGGAGCAGAGGTTCCTTCGGCTGAACAGGAATAGTGTCGGGGCAGTGAGGGCATTTTATTGATGGCATCCAATTAAGTGGCTGCCATCTGGAGTGCCATCCCTGGTAATGATTGATTCATTCGTTAACTTGTGAAAAATGGATGGTGTTTCTTGAGTAAAGGAAGCCAGCCTGCAAGTACTAATGGGGCTAGACCTGGAACAAGAGCGTACAGTGATAGCCTTTCACCTCAAAGTGAGGTTTAGGGGCACAGTGTGTGTGTGTGCATGTGCATGTGTGTATATATGTGCGCGTGTGTGTGTGTGTGTGTGAGAGAGTGTGTGTTTGCGTGTGTGTGCGAGTATGTGTGTGTGTGCGACTTAGGGTGGTGGTACTGGGTGGTTCCTGAGAGAAGGCAGTACCAATGCCATGGAGTTGCTACAGCATGCCCATAGGTGCCCCTGTTCCATTTCTAGAGCCCACTGGGTGTTAGCCAGGTAAACACTGCCCGCACGACAGACAACCGTACCCCCCCCCCCCCCCCCCCCCCGCCTCCCCAGCAACCACTGATAAAATGCCAGAGGAAGGAAGAGGACATTAATTGGCCCCTAAGTGGCTCAACCAGGCTCCAGACAGACTGCCCATCTGCCCTCCTGCTCACTGCTGGTAAAATGGCAGGGCAGCCTGGAGGAAACAAGCACACACCTAACACCTACCCAAAATATTTGCCCACTTTTCCCAAAAGGCCCCATTAAATTCCAGCCAACATTTCAAGTCAGACTTCAGTCAAAACAGATGATTTTATTGATAACACCAGTGAAACAATTTTTCAGCGACACTACATAAGGTTTGCTCAGAAATCAGCAATCGCTATCTTAATAGAGTTCCTTAGGAGAACTTAGAGGTCTCAGTATTTCTGTCAGCATACTTTGCTTATCATGTTCAGTGGAAGGCAATGGCCTAGTGGTATTATCGTCTATTAATCCGGAAACTCAGTTAATGTTCTGGGGATCTGGGATCGAATCCCACCATGGAAGATGGTGGAATTTGAATTCAATAAAAAATATCTGAAATCTATCGATGAACCATCAAACCATTGTTGTAAAAATCTGTCTGGTTCACTAATGTCCTTTACTGAAGGAAATCTGCTGTCCTTACCTGGTGTGGCCTGATTCCACATCCATAGTAATGTGGTTGACTCTCAACTGTCCTCTGAAATGACTGAGCGAGCCACGCAGTTTCAAGGGCAACTAGGAGAGGGCAATAAATACTGGCCAGCCTGCAGTGCCCCTGTCTCATAAATGAATTTTAAAAAATCTGAAGGAGTGACTAGAACAGATTATACATAATGGTTGGGGATGTGTACTTATAATAGGTCAGTATATATTAACATTCTTGCTGCTGATTGGTCAATACACATTAATATTCTAGCTGCTGATTGGTTGGGTGCAGAATGAATGGTGGTGTATCTATTGAGTGAGGGTAGCCAGGAGTACAGCTGAGAAGCTGCTGCCCTGAAGGACGGTGTGGAGTTGACAGTTCTCCACAATCTCCCTGACATGGCTTGCATTTGCCATTCTGTGCCAGATGAGATAGGTCCAGAGTTGGTGCGTTGGATGAAGCTGTTATATAGTTGAGCATGTTTGGCCTGTCCCATTCACTGTGTCTGAAACAGGTTTGCCATTCCTTAAATTGCGTTTGTGCGCTATTGCCTGTGTCCCCAGTGTAGAGGAGTCCGCACTGGCACAGTGTGCTGTAAATTACTGGCTTATTGTCTTTGTTGGTGTGCAGAGTGGAGTGGAACTTCTTATATGCTTGTGTTGGACTTCGATACCTGCTGGCTTGAGTATACATCTTAGTCAATGTGAGGCGGAATCAAGGCCGATTTTTATCTCAATGTAAGTTTAAGTATGAATTACATTATTCATTAAATGTAATAAGTAAATTAGTCAGCGCATTTAATTAATTCATTTAGACCCTGAATTTCATTATTAATTTAGCAATTACTCCAATGAGTGACTTACTGTGAAGTATTTGATTTTATGATCATATGGAGGGGTGGTGTCTGAGAGATCTTTTTAGGTTTTGGAAGTGCAGGACATCATTCAAAGCAGATTTTAATAAACTGTCTAGCTTGTAACCAGCATTAATAAGATATTCATTGGAATAAATTTACCAACTGCAACTGGACATGAATTCATCCTCTAAGGTACCAGTGCCTATCTCACAAGAAAATCAGTCCCTCGTGCAGCTCTGAGGCTTGTGTAATCGTCCGATTTGTCACCACAAGGAGTTGAGCTGTTTTGTTTCTTGTCTGCCTCAGAGTCAGTTCCATCTTAGACAGAACTGTTCTGGTTAAACACAATTTTAGTGAGAGGGCAGGTGGTTTTAAGATTGAAGAGATTACGCTTAAAGGGCCCAGGGATAACATGGACCCACTTTGAGTGAATATAGAGGGAGAACCTACCACCCCCCCCCCCCCCACTCCCCCAAGCCTTCCATCTACTGACTCTGTCTATACTTCCCATTGCCTCGGCAAAGCAGCCAGTATAATCAAGGATCCCATGCACCCTGGATATACTCTCTTTCCACCTCCTTCCGTCAGGAAAAGGATACAAAAGTCTGAGAAACCACACTAACAGCTTCTTTCCTGCAGCCATCAGACTTCTGAATGGACTTACACCACATAAGAGTGAAATAGCAAGCAATTTGTTTTTTTTAAAACAGTCCAGACAGCCTCTTCAAAAAATTAAAGAGCAGGGGTTTTAAATGCCTTGACAATTCTATACAAACAGATCCACAAAGCTCAGACCTGCTCTTACCAGGTCTGATCTGCACACATCAGATTTCACAAAGATCACACATGAATGGATGCAATTGTTGATTTCTGTGGGTAGCTGCCTCCATGAAACATACATGTGTGTGAAGAGACCTGACCCCATTGAAACTGCTGGGGAAATGATTGTTGCTGTGTTTGGGGTGGGACTTCTGATTTTCAGACTCATCTGCTGTGTTCACCACAACAGAGCTGCTGTGACAAAGGATCATCCGGACTCGAAACATTGACTCTATTCTCTCTCCACAGATGCTGTCAGAGCTGCTGAGATTTTCCAGCATCTTCTGCTTTTCTTTCCATAATTTTTGTGATATTGATGCTCTCTGTTGTTGTTCTGTCTGTACTTCTTGTCTTTTTAAAAATTTACTTTCTTTGAAAAAATTATTCCGTTTAAATGATGATCTTGACAAATCTCACTTGGGCATTCTCTTTGAATGATCTCTCTTACTTTTCCTTTGTTTAAATCTCACTTCCCTCTGTGCAGTTCTGATGAAAAGTTGAACTCAAAACATGAGCCTGTCTTTTCTTGGTTCTTAGCATTTCTTGTTTTTATTTTAGTAACTAGATTGAGTTTTTTTGCTAAGGTGTTTGGATTAGGACAGTGCAGTTGTGTGTATGGACTTGCAAAAGGCATTTGATAAAGTGCCCTATCATGGGCTTGTTAGTGAAACTGAAGTCCCTGGAAGCCAGGTGGTGGGAGCAGCAGCATGGATACAAAATTAGCTCCGCAATAATAAAAAAAATGACTGTTTTGTGAACGAGAAGTAGGTCATCTGTAGTGTTACCTTGGGATTATTACAAAGACCATTGACAGTTCTGACATATATTAATAACTTGGACTTGAGTAGAGAATACAACTTATAAATTTGCAGATGACATGAAACTTGGTTACTGCACAGGATCAGAGCTCATGTGATTGGGGATAATATATCTGAATGGAAAGAGGATTGGTTAACTCATGAGGAACAGAGATTCGGGATAAATTGACCATTTTCAGGTTGGTAACTAGTGACTCTCCCCAGTGATGAGTGCGGGGACCTTAACTATTTACAATCTACATGAATGACTTGGGTAAAGAGAACAAGCATATTGCAGCCACATTTGCTGATAATAGAAAGATATGTAGAAAAGGACGTTGTGATGAGGATATGAAAATTCTGCAAAGGGATAAAGATATATTCTGGGCAAATATTTAGCAGATCATAGAATCCCTGCATTGCAGAACAAGGCCATTTGGTCCATTGAGTCTGCACCAACCACAATCCCACCCAGGTCCTATTCCCATAATCCTGCATATTAATCCCACTAACCCCCCTTGACACTAGGGACTATTTAGCATGTTATAACGCGCATCTTTGGAGTCTGGGAGGAAATCAGAGCCTCCGGAGGAAATCCACACAGACAGAACGCACAGACTACACACAGACAGTGACCTGAGGTGGGAATTGTATCTGGGTCCCTGGCGCTGTGAGGCAGCAGTGCTAACCACTGTGCCACCGTATGGAGTATAATATGGGAAAATGTGAGGTTGTCCACTTGGGCAGGAAGAATAGAAAAGCAGATTATTGTTTGAATGAAGAGAGACTGCAGGGCGTTGCAGTACTGGGGGATCTGGGTATCTTGGTACATGAATCACAAAATGTTAGCGTGCAGATATGGCAAGTAATTAGGAAGGAATGTTGGCCTTTATTTCAAGAAAGATGGAGTAGAAAAGCGAGGAAGTATTGCTACAACTGTTCAGGGCGTTGGTGAGACTGTACCTGCTGTACTGTAAGAGGGATATAGCTGTTAAGGCAATTCAAAGGTTCACCAGACTGATTACTGGGGTGAAAATGCAAAGGTTGACAGGTTGGTCCTTTCCCCATTGGGATTTAGAATAATGGGGAGGTGATCTTGTGAAACATCTAAAATTCTGGGGGATGCTTTAAGTGTTGGATGCTGAGAGGATAGAGTGACGAGGTCAGCACTGCTGCCTCACAGCGCCAGAGACCGGGGTTCAATTCCGGCCTCAGATCACTGCCTGTGTGGAGTTTGCACATTCTCTTTGTGTGTGTGTGGGTTTCTTCCGGGTGCTCCGGATTCCTCCCGCGAGACAAAGATGCACAGCTTAGATGGATTGGCCATGGCAAATGTGTGGGGTTATGGGGATAGGGTAGGGGAAACGGCCGGAGTAAGATGCTCTGTCAGAAGTCAGTGCAGACTCGATGGGCCAAATGGCCTCTTTCTGCACTCTCTCATGGGGAGTCTAAAACTAAAGGGAAGAGTTTAAAAAATAAGGGATTTTCCATTTAAGTTTCAGATCAAGAAGAATTTCTTCTCTGAAGGCAGTTGATCTTTGGAATTGTTGAGACAGCGAACAATAGAGGCTGGGTCATTGAATATATTTGAGGCTGGGTTCGATGGATGTTTGATCTATAAGGGAATGGAGGGCTATGGAGGTTGGCAGGATAATGGAGTTAACCAGCCATGCTCTTAGAGTCTGGAGGAGGATGGTAAAGGGCCAAATGGCCTGCTCCTGCTCCTTTCTTCACATTCTTACGGTTCTGTGCAACAAATCAGAAAATACTTGACACCATTCAGTGTGAAATTTCCCATTGGATCAACACTCCATCCATCCACTAGCCACAACATCAGGGTGGGAACTACATGTTTTATTTACAGGTTGTTTCTTAGCAGCTCGGCAAGGCTTCTTTGATCCACCTCCTAAATCCGTGACTACAGCAGAAAAACTCACAAGGATAGCGAGTTTATGGCAACACCAAGATACCCTCCAACTTACACAAAATCTGACTTGGAAATCTACCAACATTACCACTGGGAATTCCCAGAACTCCCTACATACCAAGTTAGTGAGAACACCCTCACGATATAACTGCCAGATTCAAGAAGAAGGTGGGATCTGATCGAGGTATTTAAAAGGGATTGACAAAATAAATGTAGACCAAATGTTTCCTCTTGTGGGGCAATCTAGAACAAGAGGTCACAGGGTATAGGTTGAGAGGTGATAGATTTAAGACTGGGATGAGGAGGAACTACTTCTGACAGAGGGTAGTGAGTTTGTGGAACTCGCTGCCCCGTTGTATGCTGGAATCTGAATCATTGAATGATTTCAAGAAGGAGATAGATATATTCCTGATAAAAAAAGGGATCGAGGGATATGGGGAACAGGTGGGGAGGTGGATTTGAGACTAGGGAGAGATCAACCATGATCTGATTGAATCGCGGAGCAGGCTCGAAGGGCTAAATTTCCCTACTTTTGTTCCTCATGTTCCCATCTCACCAATAATTCCCAAGAGTAAATCAGGATTGGGAAATAAATGCTGAGATTGTCAGTGATGGTCACGTGCTGGGAATGAATTTAAAAGCCTTGGCTTGGCTTTTATTACATGCTGAATATTTATCATCTACTTAAAGACAACATCAGTGGTGTGTTAGCACGTATCAAATAAGAATAGTTTAATTTCATTGCTATACATGTTTTACAACATGTTGTTTCTTCCCCGTGCCCTATCCACAGTTCAGTCCTGTATCTCTCAGCTGCAACTGTGTTAGATGGAATTATTCTTAACCAACTGATTCAAGAACTGCTTCTTCCCTGCTGCTGTCAGATTTTTGAATGGAGCTACCTTGCAACAAGTTGATCTTTCTCTACACCCTAGCTATGGCTGTAACACTACATTCTGCATTCTCTCCTTTCTTTCTCTATGAACAGTATGCTTTGCCTGTATAGCGTACAAGGAACAATACTTTTCACTGTATACTAATACATGTGATAATGCTGTATCAAATCAAAAATCCGAGAAGCGAACCCGGGTCCCTACGGCTGTAAGGCAGCAGTGCTAACCACTGTTCCACCTTGCCGCCCATTCACACTTTGCATTTTAATTTCTACGCCAGAGATGTTCCAGAGACTCTGGAAAAAGAACAACTTTTCAACAAGTTTCCTACAAAGTACACTGATTTTAAAATGATGCATTATTGATGGTGGAGGAATTTTTGAACGAGGGCAAACTGTGGTTAAATAAATTTACCTTTTAGTCACAAAGGAGTTAACATTACTGATCGTCTTAAACTGAACCTGACTTGCTGCATCTGAAGGATTACCAAGATTGAGATCTGATGGCATCCCAGCATCTGATTAGGGCTAATGATTTTACAAAGGATACTTCTTCACAATTAGCCTTTGTAGTGCAGAAGAATGCTATTGCGTCTTACGCGTATATCAGAAACTTTTATCAGTGATTTGGTGGATGTTGTAATTAGGATGGCTGCCCTATGATCTGCATTGCGCTGATTAAATTCCATTTCATCTGACAAACATGATCCTTATCCAGGAAATAGTTTGCAATCAGAATATTGGATCTGACATCAGAGGTAGCCACCCAGCCTTCGTTCAAACCCCCTGCTTCAAAGGTCTTCTCATTGCTATTATTGGTCTTACTAATGATGAAGTATGACACTCAGTAAACAGAATCTGGACCAGTGCAGGCCTCTGTTGCTTTTCTTGGCAAAAAATCTCTCCTGGATGCCAAATCAATTTGGCTCTCATTAGGGGCAGCTTTATATCTGCAAATGTTTTTGTGTCTGGCTGTGGTTTTGTTCAAATGATGTAATTCCTCTCTAATCACATCCAGCACCTGTTTCTGCTAACAGGGGCCTGTGTGTATAACTCTATCTGAAGCAGCTTTTCCGAAGGCTCTGAACTTGGGTCAGACTAATTACCAACAATGTCCCCTAAACAGAAAGGAAGCAGTTAGTTATTGTGACATGATGCATCATCGTCTGTGCAAAGTCGGAAACTTGACCTGGGTGATCTTTTTAAACATGTAGTCGCTCTGATCAATCTGTTACAGCTATACTTCACCCTCAAGTTATCGCCTAACACGATGCAGCTTATTTTTTGATCACAGAATCCCTACAATGTTGAAGAGACGATTCAGCCTGTTAACTCCGCACTGATTCCCAGACACAGCATCTTACTCTGGCCCTCTCCCCCGCTCGATCCCCGTAATCCCACATATTTATCTTAGCTAATTCATCTAATCTTTGGACACTAAGGGGCAATTTGGCGCGGCCAATCCACCACACCTGCACATCTTTTGAGTGTGGGAGGAAACCGAAGCACTTGAGGAAACCAATGCAGACACAGGGAGAATGTGCAGACTTCACACAGTTCCCTGAGCCCAGAATCGAACCCAAATCCCTGGCGTTGTGAGGTAGCAGTGCTAACTGCTGTGCCACCATGCCACCCTACCGCCTTTCCAAATGACCTTCACTGTGCCAATTTTGGACTCATGAAGCTAACACATTGCAGACGGGTTTCTACCCCAAGATGGTTAAGTCAGTATTTTAGCCTAACGCACCGGGCAAGAATGGTTTGTGTTTGTCTTGTGTGGTTGATTTAAAACCTGGCCGAATTTCAGTTGTGAAATGGAGTCAAAAATCCACTAGGGTATAAATCAGACCTTGATCAAAATGCAACCCAATCTCTCCAGAACGTCAGGCTGAAGTCAGAGCTCCAGTGTCAGCCTTGACCTAGACTGAAAAGAGTAAATGTAAAGATGAGAGAATTAAGGACGTTGTAATTGAATGGTACCAAATACAACTCGGAAAAGCTGTTAGATTGTATAAGAAAGGAAAGATAGAAAGAAGTGTAAGAGTTCTGTGCTTGAAGGTACTCAGGAACAATGAGTTAATGGTCTATATTTAATAATATTTAGGACATGAACAGGGAAGCATAATTGCAAATAGAATTGCGATAAATGTTCCATGGCAATTCTACAAAAAAGTTAACATGTATCTGATTTCACATAAGTAGATGAGGCAATGCAACCCTTTCCAGACAGCTTATTATCCAAATAAACTACAAGTTAAATTGCTTGAACTTATTTGTTATTTGTGGTGATGTAAAAATACTACAACAGCAATTTATGTCTCTCAAATTGCAAAGTGACATTTCACAGCCAGGTTTTCTTTTCTGTTCTGCAGTATAAGGCTGCTTCCAGCTACGAGGGGATGAGTTTTTGAAATGCATGTCTGTCTGTCATGCCTTATCTGGCTTGCGGTAGTCATGTGGTCTCTGCCATGCGGGACTCCCTGCCGGCAGCCATTTTACATTCAGTTCAATAAAGACACCACATTTCAATAACTGTAATCTCTGAGCTGGTAGCAATGAGTTCTGTTAATCCTACTCATGCATTCATGTGAACCCCCAATGGAATGGCGTAGCTAAGCTGATGCCGTGGGATTTTCTCTGCTGATGCTTCCAGTAACGCTGACACGAGAGCCACATCAGTTGCGATAGAGGGAAACTCTGCCTCCGGGCAACACCTGGATGCAGCGGGAATCATAGGGCGGGATTTCCCGGCCGTGCTCGCCCCAAATCCGGAAAATCCCGCCCGAGGTCAACGGACCTTTGCATGCACCACCCCTGCCCGCTGCCATTCCCCGTGGCGGGGGTGGGAAAATTCCCATTGACTCTGTTATTCTCCAGATAGAAACTGCCAGACCTGCTGAGATTTTCCAGCATTCTTTGTACTAGTTTCAGATTCCAGTATCCACAATTTTTTGTTTGTATTACCACAGGGGTCTCAATTGTCTGGACGAAGATAACAGTCTATTGGTATCAGTTTGTGAATTAATAAACACAGTAAAACTTCTTGAGGGAATTTAAAGTAAGCGAAACAGAAGTAAAGACTGTGACTTCTCTGCAATTTTTATTTAATTCATTCCAAGGACGTGGGTGCTGCTGGCTGGCCAGCACCCATCCCTAGTTGCCCTTGAGGAGGTGGTGGTGAGCTGCCTTCTTGAATCGCTGCAGTCCATGGTGTAAGATTTAGGAAGAAGCAGAGTCATCAATACGAGGGACTGGATTTTATGCAGCCTGAGGAGACAACAATGGCAACCAGGCCCAAGTAACCATGGGAAAGACACCTTGTCAGTCTCCTGCCAATGGGGAAACCTCCCCTAATTAAGTTGGAGGGGGATCCCTAGCTGTGGCATTGGGATATCAGGACTAGATAACCACTATCTCTGTTTGAGTTCTCTGTCCAAAGGCAGGCCCTTGGCAACTGTGGGTAGCACATTGGTTAACACTGTTGCCTCACAACACCAGGGACACGGGTTCAACTCCAACCTCGGCTGACTGAGTGGAGTTTGCACATTTCTCCCTGCGTCTGCGTGGGTTTCCTCCGGATGCTCCAGTTTCCTCCCACAGTCCAAGGATGTGAGGGTTAGATTGATTAGCCATGCTAAATTACCCCTCAGTTTCAGAGGGATTAGCAGGGTAAATATGTGGCCTTACAGGGATAGGGATGGGACTGTGGTCAGTGCAGGCTCAATGGACTGAATGGCCTCCTTCTGCAATGCAGGGATTCTGTGATTTGCCATGGTTTTTACCACAGAGAGGGTGAGGAGGTAGGCCCCGTGTGTACCTCAGCTGGAATGGGGACTGATTCCCATGCTCTTGGCATTAATCCGATCCACACGTGGGCTGTTTGGCCAACAAAGCCTGTCCTTAGGTTACGGAAGGAAAAATCAGATTGGATTTCAATTCCTGATCGCCGTCCAATAAACCTCTCTCAAAATTAAGGCATTGTTTACCTCGGCTGATGAAAGAAAGCCCTTCACCTGGGCAGTGTCGAGACCTACTCACTTTCCTCCAATTGTTACCCATCTTACTGCTATCAATCCAAACGTGCTTATGATATATTTTGTTGCTTGATAATCCATGGCCTAATTGCTTTCATTTCCAGTACTCAGGACACTGGATATTCCCTACCACACCATGGCTTTAATGTACAATGCTTGTAATAGATTTTCGAGATACAAAGAATCAATTCCCTCACAGCTGACGGCAGGTTTTGTTTCATAAAATGGCTTTCTTGCTCTATTTAAACATTAGCTTATCCCCCTGTCCTTTCATTAGAAGTGAAAGGAGAACTGCAAGATTTGAAAGGTTATGTCGCCAATAAAAGGTGATGCTTAATAACCATCTTGGCTTTTGATTTTCCCCCCATAAAATACTGGCAGGCTTTACTGAAATGAAATAACATGTCAGGCGAGGTGACATAACATTTTAAAATGTCGCCCTTTCACCTCTGGGACTGGGGTTAAAATCCAGCACAGACGCTCGAGTAACTGTCAGCAGCTTTAAGTGAAATGAATTTAGGGATGGTCTTTGCTCCATCTGTAATGGATTTGAGTCCAAAGCATAAAACTGCCCATTCTTGGCAACAATTGACATAAACTGAAAATCTTACTCAAAGATTAGGATGGCATGGTGGCACAGTGGTTAGCACTGCGGCTTCACAACGCCAAGGACTTGGGTTCGATTCCGACCTTAGGGGTCTGTGTGGAGTCTGCACACTCTCCCCATATTTGCATGGGTTTCCTCTGGGTGCTCTGGTTTCCTCCCACAGTCCAAAGGTGTGCAGATTAGATGTGTTAAATTTCCCTTTAGTATCCCAAGATGTGTAAGTTAGGGGGATTAGTGGGGTTAATATGTGGGGTTATGAGGATAGGGTGGGGGAGAGGACCTGGCCAAGATACTTTGGCAGACAGTTGGTGCAGTCTGGATGGACCAAATGGCCTCTCACTGCACTGTAGTTATTCCATGATTCTATGAAGAGGCAAGGTGTTGGTTTCTGAAATAGCTACATAATAGACAGTCAACATTCACCAGCCTTCCCAGAGAAATCAGCGTTCCTAGCCCCAGTGCACATATCAAATAACAGACAAACATCCCCTAACTTATTATAGAATTATAGATCAGTAACAGAAGGCTATTTGGCCCATTAAGTCGGGTCTCTGTTTTGCTAGTCCTACCCAAGGATCAGTTCTGCTAGCCCTACCCAAGCAACTCTCCCGATAACCCTGCAAACCTTTAGCTTCAAGTGCCTATCCAATTCCCTCTGGAAAGTCACAAGTGAATCCATCTCCACCACGCTCTCGGACAGTGCATTCTAAATCCTGAACACTTGATCTACAAAAATAATAGTTTTCTCAGGTCGCTGTTGGTTATTTTGCCATTCATCTTAAATTTTATTTGACTCCTCTGCCAATGGGAACAGTTTCTCCCTAACTACTCTGTTCAGACCACCCCCCCATGCTTTTGAACTCCTCCATCAATTCTCCTCTCAACCTTCCCGTCTCCAAGGAGAATGGTCCCAGATTCTTCAATCCAACCTCATCACGGAAGTACAGGATCTTGGAACCTTGCTTGTAAAAAACCTGCACACCCCCTCCAAAAACCTAATCCTTCTCAGACTGTGATGCCCAGAATTGAACACAATATCCCAGCTGAGATAGAAATATTATTTTATAAACATTCATCAAGACTTCCCTACTTTTAATCTCTGTTCATAATGTCCAGGATTCAGTATATCTTATAAGGCCATCAGACACTGGAGCAGAATTAGGCCACTCGGCCCATCGAGTCTGCTCTGCCATTCAATCAAGGCTGATATTTTTCTCATCCCATTTCTCCTGCCTTCTGCCCATAATCCCCTTATTAAGCAAGAACCAATCTATCTCTTATTCACTGCTTTCTTAACCTGTCCTGTAAAATTCAATAATTTATGTACATATTTCCCTAGGTTTCTCTGTTCTTTTCTTTGTCCAGATTTTTATTGAATTCAAATTTCACCATCTGCTTTGGGATTCGAACTCGGGTTCCCAAAGCATTACTTCAGGTCTCTGGATGACTAATCCAGTGACAATGCCACTATGTCACCACCATCCTCTATAGAATTGTACTCTTTATTTTATATTGCTTCTTGATTTTATTACAAGAGTGTATCACTTCACATTACTCTGCATTGAATTTCATCTGTTCCATGTCCAGCCATTCCAGCAGCCTGTCTATATCCTCTTGAAATTGTCCTCCTCACAGTTCACAAGTCCAAGTCTTGGTGGGAAAGCAGAATGTGAGGAGGGCTGCAAAGAGATATTAAGGTTATGTGGATGTGCAAACATTTGGCAGATGAAGTGTAGTATAGGAAAGTTCAAAAGTTATTCACTTTGGCGGGAAAGATAAGAAAAGCAAAACATTATTTAAACAGTGAGAGGCTGGGTGTCCTTACAGACGAATCATATATATTAATGCAGGTACAGCAAGTAATTAGGAAGGCAAATGTAAAATTGACCTTTGGGGTGGCACAGTGGTTAGCACTGCTGCCTCACAGCATCCAGGGACCCAGGTTCAATTCTGGCCTCGGGTGACTATGCAGAGTTTGCACGTTCTCCCCCTGTCTACATGGGTTTCCTCCCACTCTCCAAAGAGGTGCAGGTTAGGTTGATTGGCCAAGCTAAATGTGTCAAGGGGATTAGCTAGGGTAAATGCATGGGGTTATGGGGATAGGGATTGCGGTCGGTGCTGACTCAATTGGCCTTCTTCTGCACCGTATAATTCTACGATTGTTGCGAAGGGGATGGAGTATAAAAGTTGAGAAGTCTTGTTACAATTATACAAGAAGCTGCTGAGACCAGACTGCAAAAAGTTCTGGTCTCCTGAATGAAGTAGGCATTTATTTACAGTGGAGGCAGTCCGGTAGGATAATTCCGGGGATGAAGGGGTTGTCTTATGAGGAACATTTGAGCAGGTTGGACCTTTACTGATTGTATATTTCTGTGAATGTGGTTACTCAGAGCATGTGAAGACTCCAGCCCAATGGTCTGGCAGGTGAACAATGGGTGGCTGTTCCAAAATATGGACCGGTCATCTGGTTTTACAGTCAGGTTTACAGCTGACCTGTGCATTGCCCAGTGGTAGATGCCAGCATGTCCAGTATGTAAGGGTTAGGACAGAGAATAATTTAAAGAGGCAGGCACATCAAGTAAGCTTGCAAAATGTAGGAGTCTAAAAGATATCAGCTATCTAGGGATAAGTTGCAATTCAGTTTGCTGTTAGCAACATTTCTTCACTTGAAGCCAACACTTTACACAAAGACCGGTGGGTCTGACACACTCATTTGGGTTTGTGGATGTGAGGTTCATGATGCTGGGTGCACAGTTTAGCAGCAAGGATATCTCTCTCCCTCGCCGCACTCTGCTGGTTTAGTATCTGGGTGATTCTCGGCCTCTGGCAGTTCCAGTGCTGCTCGCCTTATACCTGATCAAACCTGAAAACTCTGCCCCAAAGTTTCTGCGTTCAGGGTGACTTGAACCTGCCGTTTTTCGCAAGTTAATAGAATGAAAACAAGGATCTGTGGAATGACGTAGTGTGGTTAAACCTTTGAAGTAGGAGCATGAAACAAAATGGAATATTCCCGGTTCTTGTGACTCCAGAAGGAATTTCAACGAGTAATTTTAATTGTCCACTCTGCTGGTCAGGGGTTAAATCTGCTGCTGAAGTTATTGAAACACCAATACAGCGATAATGCTCAACTCCAACGTAATGAAAAAGAAGTGTAATGAATTAAGTCACACTTCAGTACCGCCCTAGGTCAGTGGCTATTTTTTCCAGGTCTGTCCTTTAGCCGTGTACTGATTTCTAAACTGTCAGCTTTTTTTGAGGCTGTCTTAGCTTTTTTTGTTGAAGTGGTTTGTCAGCTTTTTTGAGTGCTGTAGGTTAGTACCTGCATCAGGAGGAGCAGGGCTGCTTCCCCTGGAGCTCATTTTGAAACAAAGAGGGACAGCTTTACCCTGCACGGTGGCACAGCGGTTAGCACTGCCGCCTCACAACGCCACGGACCCGGGTTCAATTCCAACCTCGAGTCACTATTTGTGTGGAGTCTGCACATTCTACCCATGTCCATGTGGGTTTCCTCTGGGTGTTCTGGTTTCCTCCCACAGTCCAAGTCTTACCCTGCTTGTCCCATAGGATAAGGGGGACAGTCAGGGTAAAATACTTGCAGTTAAGGGATAGGGCCTGGGTGAGCTTGTGGTCAGTACAGACTCAATGGGCCAAATAGCCTCCTTCTGCACAGTAGGGATTCTATGATTCTATATATCTGACCTGTGCTTGGAGATGTTTGTGCACAAAACATACAGCTATTGTTATTCCTCTGATTTAATAACCACCATCAAATCATAGAATCATACAATCCCTACAGTGCTGAACAAGGCCATTCTGCCCATTGAATCTGTACTGACCACAATCCCACTCAGGTCCTATTCCTGTAACCCCACATATTTACTCTGAGAGTCCTCTGACATTGGGGTCAATTTTGCACGGCCAATCAACCTAACCAACACATCTTTGGACTGTGAGAGGAAACCGGAGTAGCTGCAGGAAACCCACGCAAACTCCACACAGACAGTGACCTGAGGCTGGAATTGAATCTGAGACACTGGCATTGTGAGGTAGCAGTGCTAACCACTGTGCTGCCCCGGAATCCAGTATCATATGGTGGGAAGACATTTATTCAATTGTTAGCAATAATTATTTAAGGATAAAGCTCCAAATGATTAATTTTCCTAAAATTACTTGGTAAGGGTATTTTGCACTTTTGCTCTGCAATAGTTTAACATCTCATTGACACCAAACTTCCATTCTAAATCCACAGTCAGGAGGTCAGTCTGAATATATCAAATCAGAGAGAGAAATGACTGAGAGTGGGTAATTTTCTCTCCACCAGTTTGACATGGGATATAAATCCCAATTCCAAATCAAACCAAGTTTCAAAAGTGCCCAAGAACCCATTGTACATGCTTTAATTTGATTTGATTTATTATTGTCACATATTTTGGGATACAGTGAAAAGTATTGTTCTTTGCATGCTATACAGACAAAGCACATAGAATCTGTAGGGGAGAAGGAAAGGAGAGGGTGCAGAATGTTGTGTTACAGTCATTCAAAGGTCGGATGGCAGCAGGGGTGAAACTGTTCTTGAGTTGGTTGACATGTGACCTCAGACTTTTGTATCTTTTTCCTGACTGATGAAGATGGAAGAAAGAATGTACAGGGTGCGTGGGATCCTTAATTTTGATTTGATTTGACTTGATTTATTATTGTCACGTGTATTAACTTACAGTGCAAAGTATTGTTTCTTGCACACTGTACAGACAAAGCATACTGTTCATAGAGAAGGAAACAAGAGAGTGCAAAATGTAGTATTACAGTCATAGATAGAGTGCAGAGAAAGGCCAACTTAATGCGAGGTAGGTCCATTCAAAAGTCTGACAGCAGCAGGGAAGAAGCTGTTCTTGAGTCGGTCGGTACGTGACCTCAGACTTTTGTGTCATTTTTCTGATGGATGGAGGTGGAAGAGAGCGGGAGCACTTTCCTCACCAACCTGACCTTGAAGTGTTTCGACAGGATTCCAGTCTCGTCCTCTCTTTAAATGTTTACTTTTTTTTTGCTTTGTAGGGACAACTCCGCCCCAGTGTGTCTGCAGGCGTTGCGGAGAGTTCTCCGAAACGGAACAGTTAACATTCTAGCCGGGCAGGAGCCAAGCAACATAAACAAGGTTCTGCCTGGCTGGAGGCTGAACTAGAGCTAGCACTCTTAGACTAGAGACTGCTGAGCAAGTTCACCCTTGGACGCAGCGTGCTTACTCACTCTGTTCTGGCAACCTTTTCAACATTTGAAGTATTTGATTAAAAAAATTTAAAACAACAAGCACAATTTTCCTTAAAATAAAAAGATCTAAATACACACTCGTGCCATCGTGTTTTTGATAGTGTTCAATTTTTCAGAGACGTTTCCGTTGCCTGGATGCAGAGATGAAGTCATCGTAACACAACGAGGACCCCGGTCAGAGGTTCCTGTAGAATCATGTGCTGCTGATTAGAGAATTTACAACGGTTGCCAAAGAATAGATTCATTTTTCCATTGGAGAAACCAATTCAGCAAAAGTGTTTTAAGTGGAGCTTTCAGAAAGTGGATCGCAGTGCAATGTGGTTTCAAACTATTTGAATATTCTACCTTCAATGAGGAGAGTATGGCCACCATAAAATAAATTACCGTGTCTTTAATGCTCCCCAGTGTGTACAAGATACATTCTTGAAATTGCCTTGCATAAATAAGATCGTATTTTATAAGAGGATAAGATATAAGAGCAGAATTAGGCCGTTCGGCCCATCGAGTCTGCTCCACCTTTCAATCATGGCTGATATTTTTCTCACCCCCATTCTCCCACCTTTTCCCCATAACCCCTGATCCCCTTATTAATCAAGAACCTATCGATCTCTGCCTTAAAACACTCAATGATCTGGCCTCTACAGCCTTCTGTGGCACTGAATTCCATAGATACGCTGCCCTGTGGCTGAAGAAATTCCTCCTAATCTTGGTTCTAAAGGGTCGTCCCTTTACTCTGAGGCTGTGTCCTTCGGTCCTAGTCTCTCCTACTAATGGAAAAATCCTCCCCACGTCCAGTCTATCCAGGCCTTTCAGTACTCTGTAAGCTTCAATAAGATCCCCCTCCTCATCCTTCTGAACTCCATTGCATAAAAACCCAGCTTCCTCAAATACTCCTGATACATCAAGCTTCTCGTTCCCGGGATCATTCTCCAAGGCCGAATCACAATATTCCAAATGTGGTCTGATCAGCGCTTATAAAACTTCAGCAGTACATCCCTGCTTTTGTGTTCTAGTCTTCTCAAAATGAATGCTAACATTGTATTTGGAGGTATTTTACAGCTTTTAATTTTTTGATGTGTGAAGGAGTGGGTAGGAACGGTCATTTTGTATTTTCTTCTTTTTTTGGGTTTCTCTCCTTCTGTATACCTTTGTCATGATTAACAAAATGGCCACTTGATCAACTTCTGTTTATCTGAGATGTTGTGCCTTTGGCAGTACGAGGAAGCCCTTGGTGTTCCCCATCCTGAAGGGCAACTTCTAACAATCTAGTGCAATTCTTACTCATACACACTTGATAGTGAAAAAAAAATCCCATTTATAAAACTCAATCAAAGGCTTTACATCTCCTCGGGTGGCTATCTGACATAAAAATAAACACACCTCTCATCAGTATCTACATCAAAGGCAGCTAATCCTTCAATAGCCTCCTTAAACTCTCAATGACTCTATCAAGTCAGAACCCCAACTGAAAAAAATGCTTTTGTAACTTTTGAATATCAACCAAGCATTCATAATGATATAATGGGCCTTGGGGAATATCAACGAAGAACTCCATTCAAACTGTGAGACAAGTGGTCATTCTTGTTTCTAACTTACACCAAATGACTTGTTAATCAAAGCAGTCCAGCAATGGTGTTCTTTTAAACTCTCCCTGGCAGCTTAAGTTTCTTTTTAAACTTTAAAGATCAGGGGATTTAAAGAATAATAACATGCAGAATTTGTTATCTTTTCATCTCAAGTTTAAATCAAGATGTTTTCAAATGTCTTTAAAACGTAGGTCAGCAAGTAAAACATGCCTAATCTTGAAAAGAAATCCAACTTCTTATTAAATTTAATGACTTCCTGAGAATTTAACAATAAACTTGAAGGTAAAGGATGTATCCGACAGGTTAGCTACATATTTCCCAGAATCCAGACAGGGTTCTCACCAGAAAATAATGAACCTACCTTTCTTTCTCAGCTGGTGATGGTATTGTGGGCATTTGCAACGTTTTAGAAATATTTATTTGATTAACACAGCATTCACAGATTTTCTTATCATTCTTAGAGAGGTCAAATCAACATAGAGAAATATGGAAGAGGGACTTTGAGCCCCCTTTAGATTCCTGGGTCTGGATTTTCACAGTAATTGAGTTGCCGTTATTGAGGGAATGACAGGAGAGGCTGAAATCTGCAAGTCATTCTCCTGAATATAAAACCTACCACTGCAGTGTATCAAGTGACACGCAGCATGGAGTTGTTTAAAGGTCCAAACAAGACAAAGGACAGGGTTTTCAAGCCCTTTGCTGTGTCAGCAGCCTCCAGCAGTGGGGAAGACAAACCATGAAAAACGTTATAGACTTTGGTGGGACTGGAAGAAAGGTGAGCCCCTCTGTCCCTGGAAAATACTGTGCAGAAAGGCCAGAAAATTCCATCCAAAGACTTTATTTGACCAGCACACACGCAGTGATACAACTTGAGAGAGACTAGTTTACTGTACATATTTATATACTCTTATAAGCATGCCTATGTACCAGTATCCATGTATTTTGTTATCACATGGCTCTGTGACAAAGCGCTCTTCAAAACTGTATCAAAATTAACTAACTCCTTAATCCTTAATCAAGTTCAAACTTTAGATTAATCAATTCACAAATTTTTCAGATCTCAACCCTTAAATCAATAAGGCCTATATATCCCTACCTTAGCTAATTTCCTTCTGTCCTTATGTGCCCCCATACAGCTAGCTTTGTGAGGCTGGGATTGGATCCATGGCTAGATTTACATGGGTGTGTTTCGCGAGGTGGCAGCCCATGTAAAACAGCAGCCATCACCACTTGTACCTAATCCTGGTGTGTGAGACATGGTTGCTGAAATTTTACCCCCCCGCCCCCCCCCGCACCCCAGCCCCACCCCACCGGCCTGAAGGTCCTGCCCAAGGCCAACAGAGAATGATGTTCTGTGAACCTCAGGGCGGGTGTGCTGATAAAATTCTGGTCCCTGTGTGCAGTTCAGGATCTTCCCATGATGAATACTGGGTGAGTTGTCATTATAAGCAAAGGTGGTGAGTATAAAATTGGCAATTGGGCTGTAAGGATCCATGGAGATAGGATGAGGGCATGGCTTTGCATATATGGGGCATGGGGAACATGTGAGGAGTGGGGGCTGGAGATCTCTTTTATGGTTGTCTGTGTTTTTTAAACCTGTGATACAATGTGATTGCACCAAGTTAAGTCTTCTGCCCAGTCCATCTCCACACCCGGCAGCCTCTACATTCAACTTCCAGAGAACTACACCAAGCCTGGAATGGAAATCCCAACCTCTGGAACACTTTCTCCCAAATCAGGTTTGTGGAGGTCAGGAATGTTCTGACACCAAGCAAAACCCTGCTCTTAGATAAAGTTACAAATAACAAAATTGTTTTAAATTGGTATACACACTGCATTTGCTGAATAAACAGAACGCTTGGTTTGATTTGATTTATTATTGTCACATGTATTAACATGCAGTGAAAAGTATTGCTTCTTGCACACCATATGGACAAAACATACCATAGAGAAGGAAACAAGAAAGTGCAGAATGTAATGTTACAGTCATAGCTAGGGTGTAGAGAAAGATCAATGCGAGGTAAGTCCATTCAAAAGTCTGATGGCAGCAGGGATGAAGCCGTTCTTGAGTTGGTTAGTACGTGACCTCAAACTTTTGTGTCTTTCTCCCGACGGAAGAAGGTGAAACAGAGGATGTCCGGGGTGTGTGGGGTCCTTAATTATGCTGGCTGCTTTGCCGAGGTAGCAGGAAGTGTAGACAGAATCAATGGATGGGAGGTTGGTTTGCGTGATGGATTGGGCTATATTCATGACCTTTTGTAATGTTCAATGGGAAACAATGAATGTATAATTAATCCCATTTGTAAGAGATACCTTTATAATTCACGACTTTGCTGCACATTAGTTATGAGGCCTTGTCCACTCCTGGGGTGAGTTTCATATTCCGCACTTTTCCATTGAGTAAAATCTAAATAGCCTAACTTTTCTGCATTGAGTTGAATCTTGCCACAGTAGCACACAGAAATTAAAGAACTGTTTTCAGAATAACATCAGAGCCAAGCTAATCATTGACTAGCAGAATAAATAGTAATGATGTCAAGAATGATCATAGACTTGATCCAGAATCTAGACCCTGGTGACACTTTCTTCAATCTATTGTAGCTATCTAACTTATAATGTGGCTTTGGACTGGGGTAGGCACAGTAAGAAGTATTACAACAGCAGGTTAAAGTCCAACAGAATCACAATCTCTCCACTCACCTGAAGAAGGAACAGTGCTCCGAAAGCTCATGATTCCAAATAAACCTGTTGGACTTTAAGCTGGTGTTGTTATAAAACTTATTGACTAAACCTCATTATGCTATTAAAAGTTGGACATTTTGATTTGGTTTTTCCAACTTCTTTGAAGATTATTTATGAAGAAATATTGATTTATCTTTAAACTACTAAATAGTTCAGCAATGGCTTATGTGCTAGTTATCAGAAATAAATAATAATTTCTTGTTGATTTATTTGAGAAACTTGCGATATCTTACAGGAACAGGTTCTGACTGTTTTGCCTCACAACTTTATATGAAATCTGGTTGTTATTGCATCAGTTTATATCATGAACCAATTATGCTTTATTCCAAAATGTTTGTTGGTGCCTTTTCAAATCATCTCTTCCATATTATGGTATGAAAAAAATATGTGATTGTATACATAAGTATACTTTATTTCAACATTGTTACATGAGTTTGCATCTAATTATTGAGTGAAATGAATCTAAGTTAAAAAGAAATATTCTAACCTGATGCACACCATTGAAAAAGTAAAAAAAAATTTATTAGTCACAAGTAAGGCTTACATTAACACTGCACTGAAGTTACTGTGAAACTCCCTTAGTTACCGGCACCTGTTCCGGCCAATGCACCTAACCAACATATCTTTCAGACTGTGGGAGGAAACTCACACAGACACAGGGAGAATATGCAAACTCCACACAGACAGTAACTCCAAACAGGTTATTGGGTTAGTAGATCACAATAGATTACTGGATTATGGATTATGATAGATTACTGGAATAACAGATTACAGTAGATTATTGGGATAATAGATTACAGTATTTTACAGAGTTAATAGATTACAATAGATTACTGGGGTAATAGATTACAGTAGATTACTGGAGTAATAGATACAGTAGATGACTTGGGTAATAGATACAGTAGGTTACTGGGGTAATAAATACAGTAGATTACTGGGGTAATAGATTATAATAGATTATTGGGTTAATGGATTACAGTAGATTACTAGGATAATAGATTATGTGTCAAATAAAGCAATCAGTAAATTCCCAATGGTGTAAGTACTTAGAGCATCATAATTCCACATGTAGGAGAGGGAAGATTAAAGGTTCTTCAAGTCATTTGATTCCATTTCTCCTGAACTTTTCTCCTGATTTGTGCTTCAAGTTCCTCAGCTGGATGCCTGACTGTGCAGCCTGGCCCAGGGTGTGTGAGGGCTTCACTAATATTCTAATCTTATTCTAAATATTGGTTAATAGGGGAGGGTAGTGGTTCAATCTAGTTTCATGCATGTACAAAGCACTAATGATCCATTTTATAAAGGAGTTAAAAGACAGCCAGGCCCTCACATGCTGAGAGATGAAAGGCTCAAATATTAAGGGTTCAGATGAGATGTTTGTGACGTCGAGAATGCCTGAATCTGCAGTTTCAACTCCACTAAACCGGCAATATTTGACTTCTGGGTTTTGTTCTGGGGTTAAGTGCACTTGCAGAACACAAACTCAACTGTATTTAAAAGGATAGCACACAAGTGCAAAGAGCTGGCTTTGCAAGTCTGGAGATGTTCAGGGAAAGCACCTGAGACATCCCATTGGAATAATTGCAGCCCGGAGCAACAAGATGGAATCTCTTCCCAGGAGGCATAGCTGGAAGTGGCTGAGGTGCAGGAACCTGGGGCCCAGGTCATGGTAGAAAATAGTCACCTAACAGGGTGATAGAATCGTAGAAACCCGACAATGCAGAAATAGGCCATTTGGCCCATCGAGTCTGTACCCACTCTCTGATGGAGCATCCCACCCGGACCCTATTAACTCCACATGTTTGCCCTGCTAATTCCCCTGTAACCTACACATCTTTAGACACTAAAGGGAAATTTAGCATGGCCAATCCCTTTAACCTGCACATCCTTGATCAGGAAAAGTGTTCAAACTCTTGCCTGCTGCCTCTTTCCTCCATTTCTCCCACCTGCCTCACTGGTGAACTAATCTTTCATGGGGCCATTGGGATGCAAAATGCAGAAGATCAGAGGTTATAAGTATCTTGGCAGTCAGGAGAGAGATCTGAGCAGGCTGTTTCTGCTTCTACTGAAGGTACACAGGATGCAGCGCACAAAAGCAATAGAAAGCAGTACGTTGAGGATTGGTAATTTACCTCGGTTTTGCATTTGGACATTTGACATTGTTACACTGTCAAGGTTCCTGTTTTATAATTTCAGATAAAACATGATAATTTGCATTGCTTTCACATCTTGCTCATTATTGAACCTGTGAGCCAACTTGTCCTTTCACTCATCTCATTTAATACATATCAAGACCTGTTGATATCAGTGGGTGGGGAAATGGTTGAAGGAGAGTTTGAGGGATAGGGGGAATGGTGGTTCTGGCAGTGGGAGCAGCAGCACAGGATTTCAGTTCTTAGGTTTCAGACGAGATGGATATTTGCAATGGAAGTGATTGGTGTGTCAGTAGGTACCTCATCTTCACTCTCTGGCTTTACTGCTTGATGAGGACCCTATCCACCATCTGAAACACTCACTCTCTCCCCCACCAACTTGCAGTGGCAGCAGTGAGTACAACTGAAAAGATGCAACTTGTCAAGCTTCTTCAACAACACCTTCTAAACCCTCAACCTCCACTTTCTAGAAGGACAAGGAGAGCAGACACATGGGGACACCACAGTCTCTCCAAGCCAATTTAAATTGAAAATCATCAGTCAGAAGAGTCAACGGCCTAGTGGTATTATCACTAGAAACTCAGCTAATGTTCTAAGAACATAAGAACATGAGAAATAGGAGCAGGAGTAGGCCATCTAGCCCTTCGAGCCTGCCCCGCCATTCAATAAGATCATGGCTGATCTGAAGTGGATCAGTTCCACTTTCCCGTTTTCTGTCCATAACCCTTAATTCCCTTGTCTACCAAAAACCTATCTACCCGTGACTTAAATATATTTAGCGAGGTAGCCTCCACCACTTCAACAGGCAGAGAATTCCAGAGACTCACCACTCTTTGAGTGAAGAAGTTCCTCCTCAACTCCGATCTAAACTGCACCCCTCGCCTTACTATGAGGCTGTGCCCTCTAGTTCTGCTGTCCTTTCTAAGCGGGAAGAATCTCTCTGCCTCGACCCTATCTATCCCCTTCATTATCTTATATGTCTCTATAAGATACCCCCTCAGCCTTCTAAACTCCAACAAGTACAGACCCAGTCTATTCAATCTCGCCTCATAGGCTAACCCCCTCATCTCCGGTATCAGCCGAGTGAACCTTCTCTGCACTCCCTCCAAGGCCAATATATCCTTTCGCAAATAAGGGGACCAAATTCTGGGGACCCATGTTCAAATCCTGGCACGGCAGATGGTGGAACTTGAATTAAGTAAAAATAACTGGAATCTACTGATGACCAGGAAACCATTGATGATTGTTGGGAAAACCCATCTGGTTCACTGACGTTCTTTAGAGAAGGAAATCTGCCATCCTTACCCGGTCTGGCCTACATGTGACTCCAGAGCCACAGCAATGTGGTTGATTCTCAACTGCTCTCCAAGGGCAACTAGGGATGGGCAATAAATGGTGGACAGCCAGAGACACCAATGAATGAATAAAAAAAATCATCCTGATTTGGAATTATATCACTGACTATTCCTTCACTGTTGCTGGATAAATTCTCTCCCTGACAGCACTGTGGGCTTACCTACACCACATAGAATCCCTACAATGCAAAATGAGGCCATTCAGCCCATTGAGCCTACACTGACAGCAATCCCACCCAGGTCCTATCCCCATAATCCCATGTATTTACCCTACTAATTACCCTGACACTAAAGGGCAATTTACCCATGGCCACTCCACCTAACGGACACATCTTCGGAGTAGGGGAGGAGACCAGAACCAGAGGAAATCCCTGCAGACATGCGGAGAACGTGCAAACTTCACACATTCGAGTGTCAATCGAGGCCAGAATTGAATCCGGATCCTCGAGGCAGCAGCACTAACCACTGCCCCACCATGCCACCCACATGGACTGCAGCTGCTGAAGAAAGTGGCTCACCACTACCTTCTCAAGAGTAATAAATGCTGGCCTTTCCCAGCAATGCTCACATCCCAAAAAATATACCCCTGACCACATCCCCCCGAAAATCAAGGATAATACTTGGGGCAAGCGGAGGTTCCGCTCCAAAGAAATGCTTCTTCCCAGAAGCCCTGAGTGATGGATGAGGTACTGATTACCCAGTTTATGGGACATTTGCCAGATCTTTCATTGCACTCTCAGCAGACTGACACTGCGAAGACACCAGTGCGGATTTCATGTTTTGCCTCTTTAATCTGCTCTCAAATTGAAAAACTGCATTCTTTTGAATGATAGGAAGTAAAGCACAAACTTCAGTGTCAATATATGTGTGAGGACTTCAGCCAGGTTAATGAGATTGTCTTGCTCGAGTATAAATTACCTGATGAGTCTTAATTGATGGTTAGATCATGAAGCCTCATGCTCCCTATTTAAAGCAGGTCTGTCAGACTCCCAGTCTGCATTCAGCAGGGAGCAACTGGAGAGCTGGCTGTGTACAGATGTATGGTGTAAATAAAGTAACTTGGTGACGGGGCTTTTGTCTCTGTGGAGTTATTACAGTTTGATGCAGTGAGTTTATGTTTCTGGGGCTTCTATAGAAAGGCATCAGCTAATCAGTCTCATCTGAAAAAGTAATGCCTTATACCATACTGATGATGGCTGTGTCTTAAAGTGCCACAACTTAGCCTGGTGTTAAAAAGTGAGTGGTAAATCTTTATACAATCAGTTTACATGTGATTTGGCCTGATACTTACCACTGATTATATCATCAGTACTTCCTTGCTTGATTTTACCTCAATTTTACTGCCTCTGTCTCTTCTGCTTCTCTTTGCTTTCATTTTCTGTTTCCTCCTCAGCTTATTTCCATTTTTTCCAATTTGTATTTATAACCCCGTTTATTGTTTGAGACCATTTAATATCACCCATTTCGCTGGTAAATCGGGCGCCAGAACAAAAGAACTGCCCTGTGTAACAGCAGTTACGCAAAGAATTTGTATACGCGGTAACAATAATGGAGGATTTGAATTGAAGAGGACACATCACCCCTCGCCAGTGATGAATAGCACTGCTTCTTTTTATATGGTAATCGGGGAGATTCACTGGTTCTGGAGCAGACGCAGTATTCAGCAGTAAGAGTGTTCATTTGTATGATCTTTCCTCAACACCCTATTGGGAAAAACACCGGTGTCAGCAAAGGGTTAATGACTTAGGTAAATAATTAACATTTAAACAAGACATTTAATAACTAATATTAAAACAAAACAATCCTCAATTTCAAGGTTTCGTTCAAGAGTGGAGGCTGTTTTTTTCTGACGGAAAAGCAGGTTTCACCGTCTTGAATTTCTCCACGAATGCTCTAAGTTTATTTATTTTTGTCACAAGCAGACTGATGTTCACAATGCAATGAAGTTACCATAAAAATCCCCTCGTTGCCACTCTCTGGAGCCAGTTCGGACACACTGAGGGAGAATTTAGTATGGCCAATGCACCTAACCAACATGTCTTTCCGACTGTGGGAGGAAGCCGGAGCACCTGGAGGAAACCCACACAGACACGGGGAGAACATGCAGACTTTGCAGTTACCCAAGACTGGAATTGAACCTGGGTCCCTGCCACTGCAAGGCAGCTGTGCTAACCACTGTGCCATCTTGCTGCCCACTGTTACTGCAAAGCTTTTGTTCTGGTTTCAGGCAGGGGGAAGACTGCAGTGATGCACAATCTACAGGAAATTCTGTTCTTCACAGGAAAGATGGTTGCATATACAGGGGAAGATTGAGGAGTAAATGATCTACCACTAGCAAAGGGGGGAGTGAATGGACAAACAAATGAGTGTTGGTGCCATTAATAACCCATTTACAGACTGCAGTAATTCTAAAACTGGGACATATACTGGGTCATGGAAGCAATGCAGTACAGGAAGAGATGTGCATCCTCCATGGGGATGTAACCAGGCATCACCAACCCAGCAATTTTCAACGCACGTGGCTGATCGCATGATAATTGGGTTAATGAAGTATGCCAATCTCAGGCAGGTGAATATTTGCATTGCCTTCCCTATTAAACAAAATATCCTAAACAGTTTGACTGTTTCTCTTGGATGAATTTACCAGGGTAGAGGGCAAAAAAAAATCACAATCATTGAGAAAGCAAAATGAAAAATACTGTCTGTCAGAAAAAAAATTTGGATAATGTTCCAGAGGAATGGGAAGTTACTTTAACTTTATACGGTATTGTGTGATGTGATAGTGAATAAGCAATCAGCTTTACATATATCCCAACAACTTTAGAATAAAATCAACAGAAACAGAAATTGGCAGAGTTGTAACATGGGTCCCGAATTGCCATTAGCTGTTTTATGCTAATACGCCATCAATGCCACTGAGGGAGGCACGGTGGCACACTGTTGCCTCAATGCACCAAGGACCCAACTTCGATTCCCGGCTCAGGTCACTGTCTGTGCAGAGTCTGCACATTCTCCCTGTGTCTGCGTGGGTTGCTTCCGCATGCTCCGGTTTCCTCCCACAGTACCAAAGACATGCTGGTTAGGTGGATTGGCCATGTTAAATTCTCTCTCAGTATACAGGCACCAGAGTGTGGCAACTAGGGGATTTTCACAGTAACTTCATGGTAGCGTTAATGTACGCTTACTTGTGATGTATAAAAAAGCGATTAAAAGAAAATTGTTTGTTGATATATTTCTAAAAACAACTGTGACTCTGCACTCTCTTGTTCCTGAACTTTTGTTACACCATCGTGGTTAGTTTTGTGGGGTTTTTGGATTGTCTTTAATTTACTGTTATGGTATAGTTATAAAAGTTGAACTCTAGACTTTATAAGGCAGCTATGTTTTAAATTGTCTTCTTTAATTCAAGGTTAAGTTGAGGATTTTGAGAGAGACATGGGAGAATTCAACTCTCAAATATTAAAGAAAACATTGAGGCCAATGAAATGCATTGGCATGGTGTTCGATGCAAAGGTTCATTGTGGATTCACTCCCAATTCCCACAAGAGGCCACTGGAAGAAAGATCCTCAATGGAGGTAACCTCCCTCAAAGAATGAAGGGAATAATCCTTCTCAGTTGCTCTATCTGTGATATGTTACATTTTCGCTTTTCCAGGGACTGGGAATTGGTTGCTTACCCATATCTAAAACTTGTGCACTTAAGCAACTAAAAGAAAAGAGTAAGAACAGATGAGGAAAGATTGCTGACATTTTATTGAAGACTGTTCTTCAGGTGATGAAACAGTGGGATGCAACAATACATTGGGAGACTGGCCCAATAGCGTGTTTGTGTTATCGTAGAGATCATGTCTGTTGCTTGACCAACTCTGGCAAAGTGGCCATTAAATTATGAGACATAGGGGCAGAATTAGGCCACTCAGTCCATCAAGTCTGCCCCACCATTTGATCATAGCTGATACATTTCACAGCCCAATTCTTTTCCCCATAACTTTGATTCCCTTACCAATCAAGAACCTATCTATCTCTGTCTAAAGACACTCAAGGACCTGGCCACCACAGCCTGCTGTTGTAAAGAGTTCCATAGATTCACCACGCTCCGGCTGAAGAAATTCCTTCTTATCTAGGTTCTAAAGAATCATCCCTTTACTCTGAGGCTATGTCCTCATCTCTCCTACCAATGGAAACATCTTCCCCATGTCCACTCTATCCAAACCGTTCAGTTATTTCTGTTTTAGACAGCAGTTAAACAAATTATTCAGACCAAGTTGAGGCATTCCATCACTTTTGAGATATGAATTAATCCCTTTGCCTCCTTTCCAGTGACCCCTCCCAAATATTTCAAGTATTTTTGCCCAAACAGCCATTATTCATACTCAAACGTTGGTGGTGATTGTCGGTATTTATTCAGCTAGGGTTCAGCAGAGGACAAGTCACAGCAACCCTGAGAAAACAGTTCAACCCTTTTACTGGCGCCTCTGTGACTCTTTCACAAACGTTATGAAGGATGATCAGGAACAGCCTGGAAGAAATTCACCTTCTGTGCCTTTCAGAATTAATTAACCTACAATGTATATTCCGCAAAGACTGGCTGAAAACAAAATAAACCATCTTTATTGATGGTCCGAAATGTTTCTCAGTGACGTGACCATTTTATAGTTAACTGACCTGTGGTTTCTGTCCATTTATCTTCAAGTTACAATGAACTGCACAGTAAATGAAGCCCCAGTTGTTCTTTCTTTAGGTTAGGAACATTAGGGAGGGTGCAGAAAGGATTTGCAATAATTGCTCCAGGGCAGAGGGACTTCAGTTATGTGGATAGATTGGAGAAGTTGGGGCTGTTCTCCTTGGAGAATTGATGGAGGCTTGCAAAATCATGTGGGGTCTGGCTGCCTCACAGTGGCAGGTTCAATTCCGGCCTTGGGTCACTGTCGGTGTGGAGTCTGCACATTCTCCCCGTGTCTGTGTGGGTTTCCTCCAGGTGCTCCAGTTTCCTCCCACACTCCAATGCTATGCGGATTAGGTGAATTGGCCATGTTAAATTGATACTAGTTTCAGGGGATTAGCAGGGTAAATATTTGGGATTATGGGAATACGGCCAGGGTGGGATTGTGTTGGTTGTGGTGGGATTGTGATGGGCAGACTGAGTCTGGTAGGTAACACTGAGTTACCTTGCAGGCGACAATCAAAGCGGTTTGAAAAAGCTATTCCAATTCTCTCCCGCACTGTAGGGATTCTATTGACTCAGTCGATTGGGGAAAATTGTTCTCATTGGTGAAAGGATAGCGAATCAGAGGAATCAGATTTCACCTGATTGGCAAAAGATGTAATGGCGACATGAGAGAATGGTGAGGATCTGGAATGCACTGCCTGAAGGGATGGAGGCCTCAGATTCAATCAAAGTTTGCAATAGACAATTAGATTTTTATCTGAAGGAATAGGAAAAGGGTGGGAGAGTTGGATTGGCTGAATTGCTTTTCCAGAGGGCCAGCACAATGGGCTGAGTGGTCTCCTCCTGTGTGCTACAGTCATTCTGTGATACCAGTTGGTCACTATTCCAGTTCTGTGTTAGCGTGTTCACTGATGCCGTATTTGATTTCCTTCCTGGGCTTTGTCTGTAGGAGCCAAAATGTTACAAGATGAATGCATTCTGTAAAGAACTTCCAGAGAATCCAACATCCTGTCTTGATAATGACCTTTGTTTAAAACACATGTCTAAAGAAAGTATTGAAGTTGTACATTGGCACAATCACAGTGATCGTCATACAATTCGTGGAAATTTAATTCCTTTTTGAAACACTGAGTCACGAGAATCAAAGTGATTTGAAAGAACTATTACAATTCTCCTCCTCACTCTGCGGTGCACTGAGGCAGACTTCAACTCGTTTCCATAGTAATTCCTGGAGTAGATCACTAGTCTGTCATCAGATACTTAGAGTTTGAGGAGCCCCACTCCGCATCAAGCATTACTAACCAGGAGTCACTCTCACTCTTACCGCCAGCCATTGGCATGTTTGGAAGGGTTTGCAGGTTGACACTAACTTGTTTGACTGCATTACAAATGCACCTTCCTTGGCCATTGAGTCCTGGAATGGGACTCGAACCCGAGTCAGCTCAGAGACAGGGACGCTAACTCATAGCGCCACAAGATCCCTTAAACTGAGTTGGTGATTCAAAGTTCTTGCTTAGAATGGCTTAAGGCCAGTTAAGGTCACAAGCAGCACCTTGGATGAATTTTCAAAAAGAGGTTGATTCATTCACTCATTGGAAAACAATTGGGTGAAACTGGGCTTCAGTGGGATTGAATTTACCACCTACTTTACACTATTTCCCAGATGTGACAGCTGATCCATCCCAATCCACTTTGTGCAACTGTTAAGGACCGATTACAACAGCGAATGAAAGCTAGTTCACACAAGCTAAATTGCAAGCAGCAAAGAGAGCTGAGATCTGGATAGTAAATCTCTGGTTAATTCTTGTAAAGTTGTTAAGACAAGCTTACCCTGTTGTCCTTTGATTAATATTCTTTACACAAGTTTTAAGATTCACTGATATCAAAATTTACAAGAGCCTGCGATCATTTACATGCGTGAATAGAATCATCCAATCGTACAGCACAGAAGGAGGCCATTCTTCCCATTGTGAGCTATCTAATTAGTCCCAATCTCCTGCTCATTACCCATCACACTGCAGACATTTCCTTTCCAAGCGTATATTCAATTCCCTTTCAAGAGTTACTGTTAAAACTTTTAGGCAGAGTATCCCAGATCAGTACAGCTCATTGTTGTACAAATTCTCTTCATCTCCCCCTGGGGTGGCCATTGAGAGGGGGAAGGGGGTGGGTGAGATTTGCCAATTATCTTAAATTCTATTTCAACGCACTCCTGGCTGGTTCCCCCACATCCTACACAATGTAAATCTGAAGGCATCGGAAATTCAAACTAAAGCAAATCCTTTTTTACTCATTTAGAGAATGTGGGTGTCACTGGCTGGCGAGCATTTATTGCCCATCCCTAGTTGCCCTTCCAAAGTTGGTGGTGAGCTGTTTTCCTGAACCCAGGTGTAGGTCCACTCACAGTGCTGCCTGGAATGGAGTTTCAGGATTTTGACCCAATGATAGTGAAGAGCTGGTGATATATTTCCAAGTCAGGATGGTGTGTAACTTGGAGTGGAACCTCCAGATGGTGGTGGTGCCACACTGCCACCATCTTTCATCGGTTACGAAGGGATTTAATGTTTGCGGAAAGGGTACAATCGGGTGGGCTGCTTTATCTTGGGTGATGTTGAGCTTCCTGCGTGTTGTTGAAGCTGCACTCATCCAGACAAATGGAGAGTATTCCATCACACTCCTGACTTGTGCTTTGTGAGATGATGGACAGGCTTTGGGAGTCAGGAGATGGGTTACATTTGGGTGCAATCACACCCTCCTTATAGTGTGGCAATCAGAACTGCACACAGTACGCTAGCTGTGGCTGACCGGGTGTTATATACAGCTCCATCATAACCTCCCTGCTCTTAGATACTAAGTCTTGGCTAATAAAGTCAAGTTTTCCAAATTCCTTCTTAACCATCTTATCTATCTGTTCTGCTACCTTCAGGGATCTTTGGACATGCATCCTAAGGTTCCTCTGGTCCTCTGTAATTCTTGGCAACCTATCGTGAAATGTACTTTGGAGTTTGAGAAAGGTGCTGCCAAGATGAAAGGATTTGTTCCTTTAGGACTCTGAGCCTGTTCCTGGGAGGTGAGCGTGGGTGGGGGGGGCGGGATGGGACGAGGCCACCCAGGGGATATAAGATCAATGGCCCCCATCCAGCTCCCCCACACCCCATCCCCCCTCTGTTTGTGTTGGTGGGGCACCGAAACTCAGACACTAACAGGCCTGAATGGGCATGTTCTCTGATGCCAGCTCAGCTGCCAGTAGGTGCTGCATGCGATGGTGATGACTGACTCCCCACCCAGCTCCGAGCACAGCTTCAGCGCAAACTGCTCAGGCGAGGTGTACCCGTCTGGCAGGTCCCCGCTGAACTGCTCTACCAGCAGGATGTTCCTGACGTGTGTGTGTGTGTGTGTGTGTGTGTGTGTGTGTGTGTGTGTGTGTGTGTGTGTGTGTGTGTGTGTGTGTGTTGATCTTGATGAAGACTCTTGAGACAGGGTGACTGAAATGTATAAGACCCTGAGGAGTCTTAACAGGATTGATGAGGAGAGGATGTTCCCTCATATGGGAGAACCTAGAATGAGGGAATATGTTTAAAAGCAAAGCGTCACCAGGATAGAGATGGAGCGAATCTTTTCCTCTCACAAAGCCGTGTGTCTTCATAGAATCCCACACTGCAGGAGAAGGCCATTCAGCCCATCGAGTCTGCGCCGACCACAATTCCACCCGGGCCCCATCCCCACAACCCCATGCATCGACCCTAGCTAATCCCCTCGACACGAAGGGAGAATTTATCATGGCCAATCCACCTAACCCGCACATCTTTGGACTGTGGGAGGAAACCGGAGCACCCAGAGGAAACCCACGCAGACATGGGGTGAATGTGCAAACTCCACACAGACAGTGACCCAAGTCAGCAATCGAACCCGGGTCCCTGGCACTGTGAGGCAGCAGTGCTAACCACTGTGCCAACATGCCACTGTCTTGGGCAGAGCGTTTTGATATTTCTAAGGCAGAGCTGGATAGATTCTTGATTAACAAGGGGGGGAAAGGTTAATGGGAGGTAGGAGGAATGTGGCGTTGAGGTTACAATCAGATCAGCCATGATCTTACTGAATGGGGAGCAAGACTGGAGGGGCTGAGTGGCCTTAATTCAGACGTAACCTTCGCTGCTCTAAAAGTGGCTGTTTGAATCAGGAAATCAGAAGATAGGCAAAGCCTGGGGAACAAAATGTGGAGTTAATTCATTCAGAACGGGAGTGGAAGAGAAAGGGAAATAATGACCAGAAAGCTTCCGAAAGATGATTTTTAAAAACCCTTTAGCAAAGCAAATGAAGGTCATTGAAAGTAAGCCTGTTACTTTTTGACCATAAATAAAATGGTGTCCTGGGAGGGAGACTCTAAACAGTAAAAATAACCCCCTTCACAGTTACCTGAACCTGACCGTGCCAATCAATCTCAATTTATGATCTGAACTATCCTGGGCAGTGGCTAAAACCAGATGCTCCAGTCAAAGCTTCTTGGCTGGTTATCTTAGCCTGCTCCACCCTGGCACACACAACTTCTCCTGTGAAAGTGCAAAGGTTTCTATCTAATTAGAATGATTGCAGATCAGAAAACAGGTGTCTGAGAATAATGATGTTAATATACAACAGGAAAGCTCCGACTCCCATTCCAGGCTGATTAATACTAGGGTATGTCCTGTGAGATAATCCATCTCTTTTCACATCTCTGTGCTCATTTTGTAACTGCTACAATTACTTATCTCGACTCCCCTGATGGTTTCAGCTGGCTAAGGCAGTGAGTCGAACAGCTACAGTCCCTGAGTTTACTTGAACTCAATTCAGGCTGACAAAGTGGGTTGGAGAAGGGGATCGAACTTTGTACTGCCTCGGAAAAAGCAGCTAGCATAATCAATGACCCCACTCACCCCGGACCTAATCTCTTCCATCTTGTTCCATGAGGAAAAAGGGCGGCAAGAATAGAAATCTGAACATTGTTCTGTCCAGTAAAGTTAAGAGTGAAAAGCAGAGGAAACAGCCTCAGGTGAAAGATAGGTGAAGTAGGCTTATGAAGAACCAAGGAGACAGCCAAAGGTTGGTGATTCCTTACTACAGGCCAGTAAAGCATTGTTGTTCTGTTGCCACAGATGACCATCTGAGAGAGGGTGCATGTAGAAATCTAGGAGACAGGAACATTGGAAGGTGAATTACAAACCGTAGAGATGGATCTTAGTGGAAGATTCCAATGCACGTTCTTTGAGAGTGGAGATGGAAACCCTTGTGTGAAAGACAGAGTTCCAGCAGGATCAGTTGGCTCAGGGTGTGACAAGTGTCTGAGAAATCCAAAAGGTTGCTTTGGGTGGAATCTGTCTCTTGGTTTCAGAGTTTCAGAGTGTGGTGTGTCCAACCTGTTAAGGTCCAGATCAAGAACTCCAAGGTATGTTATGATGTTAGACTAAACCCCAACTATTTTTGATTCTGGCATTAGTTCGAGCATAAACTATGTTGCTCTCAGCGTGATTCTATTGACCAACTAGGAAGCTTGTATTAAAAAAAACTTTATTTAGCAATACAGTTTAACTATAACACAAAGAATTACCGTAGTTTTTAACAATTGAAATACTTAAACATGGCAAGGTACAATTCTTAACTACGAGCCTATCTCTATTAGTTACAATTTGAACAATATTCCTCATAGACATAATCCCCTCTACAAGATCAGTCAGCAAAAAATAGGCTTAAGTGTTTTCTAGCAGGTCCCAAACTGTAATCTTCAATGAGAGTTTGAGAGAGAGAGAGAGAAAGAGAGAGAGAAAACGGCTCATGCTCCTTGCAGATTCTAGCAGAAAACTGCCTGCTTGTCTCTGTAAGCTTAGCTCCACCCATTCACATGACTTTCTCTTGCCAATTAACCTAATTAAACCCTGTTCTGAAACCCTAGACAACAAGCCAAAAAATGAGCAAGAGCGCATTAGTTCAGAGTAAAGCAAACACTCCAACATACAGGATCAATCCTGCATTCTCAGCATGTTGCTGCCTAGCAGACAGATTGGCACCATAAACCAGAGCTGAATTTCAAACATGCCTTTCACAAGCTACACGAGACAAAATACGTTTCTTAAAGGCACGGTATTGTCATGCCTACCACAAGTCATCTATTGGTTTACATGGACTGTCTAAAAACTGTGAAAATTACAGTACAACATAGAGTTTATAACCTGTGCTATCTTTACAAACCTGTTTATATCATCGTAGGTATAATTGTAGGTGAAGGAGTGGTGTAATATAATTCATGTTTTCTTGTTTAATAAATGTTCCATTCTTTCATTACAGATTCATCAGCAGATTCTGTGACTCTGACCAGTAACAGCCCTCCGTGTTTCTGTACAAGTTAGGATCTATCAAGTCGGGTTCCACTCTGGAATTGGATCGTTCCAGCCATAACACCAGCTGGGATCATAACAACAAATAAACGTGAAAAATTTTATTAGTGTCACAAGTAGGCTTACATTAACATTGCAATGAAGTTACTGTGAAAATCTTCTACTTGCCGCACTCTGGCACCTGTTCAGGTACACTGAGAGAGAATTTAGCATGCACTTAACCATACCGCCATAAGCACACATTTACCCATTAATCCCCCTAAACCTACACACTATGTGGTACTTTAGTGTGGCCAACCCATCGAATCCGCACATCTTTTGGACTGTGGGAGGAAACAGAATCACCTGGAAGAAACCCACACAGACATGGGAGGACGTCCACACAGGCAGTGACCCAAGCCAGGAATCGAACCCGGGTCCCTGGCACTGTGGGGCAGCAGTGCTAACCACTGTGCCACCCCAACGTTCAGTTTCACAGCTTTAAACTTCATTCTCAAAACTTTCACCAGATAAGAACCAGCACCACCCCAACTTTTGTCCCTTTTCTCTCTCTACCGGGTTCCTTCTCCGCAGGAGGAGCAGAACAGCCTCAGGAGAACAGTCCTACTAAATGTGATTGGCTCCACCCTCCACGACATCAGTTCAGACACTGATACTCCACACGGCGTGGACGGTGAGGCAGGTTAGTCTACACATGGTGAATAACCCCACACCAATGTCTGACAGTAGGTGCTGTGAGTGGGGAGTGCTGTAAGGAGAGAAAAGAGCAACTCAACACAGACTGGAGGAACACAATCTTATCTTCCAGCTGGGCACTTTACAGCCTGCCAGTCTCAACATCGAATTCAACAACTTCAGATGATTCACTCTACCCCACCTCGAACCCTCTGTTTTCATTCTATGTTATTTCATTTTTTACTGTTCTCTACCTTTTGTTTCTTTATGGTCTCTTTTCATTTTTCTTCCCCGTCCCCCCACTCTTTCCTTTCCCCCTACTTCATCCCCCTTCCCTTCCCTTCCCTCCGCCCACGCTTACCCTTTTCTACATTCTGCCTCCGTCCCATTTCCCTACTCACCCCCCCCCAACATCTCCATCTGTCACAGCTTACAGCTTCTCTGCCATTTGGCCATTCACACCCTTTATTCTCTCTGTGGACAGCTATTAGCAATCTTTTCCACTGGTTTCTGCGGCTATGACTCATCTTTCATTCCCTCCCCTTGGAGTATAAATATCTCCCACTTTCGATGCCTTTTAGCTTTGACAGAAGGTCATCTGGATTCGAAATATCAGCTCTGTTCTCTCCTTACAGCTGCTGCCAGACCTGCTGAGATTTTCCAGCAATTTTTCTTTTAATTACTGATTAGAGTCATCTGTCCGAATGTGACCCAGCCGCACCCCCCCTTTGACCCCCCCCCACCCCCACACCTCCCCTTTCCCCCCCCACACCCGCTGGTGATGTGACTCATGCCTTTAATAAAATGATGCAGCTTGGATCTTGGATAACCCCATTTCACAAACACGTCAGTTGGTTGCCATCCAAGTAAATTTTCGTGCGCAGATTTTACAAATACATTCATTGGATGTAATGCAATTAAATAATGTAACTGCAAGATTTACAGCAGGCAATTTCAGCCCTCAGACACGTGCAAAGGGATCATCGTTGCACAGCTATAATTATATGTAATGAGGAAAAATTATGAATTTCATATTATAGATCTAAAGAATCATTTATTAAGAAAGGCACTCTTCCTTTTTATTTTAACATCTTTAACGTTGGTTGTGTTGAACTCGAAGTGCCAGAAAAAGCAACAAAAAAAAAACCCCAGTCGATTTTAGACATTGGTGACAAACATCCACTAATCCAAATAAACATGGGCTAGAACATGACGGAAAACTAACCACGGAATTCCAGCCTAAACCCAGCTTACCACAGAGAATGCAGAGAATTAGGCAGGGAATTTACTATCAGCCAGAACAGTGGCACGATGGTTAGCGTTACTGTCTCACAGTGCCAGGGGCCCAGGATCGATTCCCAGATTGGGTCACTGACTGTTTATACATTCTCCCCATGTCTGCGTGGGTTTCCTCCCACAATCTGAAAGATGCGCAGGTTAGGTGCATTGACCTGGACTGTGGCGACTATGGGAATTTTGCAGTAACTTCATTGCAGTGTTAATTTAAGCCTTACTTGTATCTAATAAATAAACGTATAATTTGGTAATTGTGCAAGAAATGTTTTCTTCACTTATTTTTCCTTTGTCCCAAACTCCATCTGCAAATGTCGATTTGTTCTGTCTTCTCTGCTACCGTTCTCCACCTCGCTGACATCCTCCGGCCTGGAATCTAGCCTTGTTAATTTACTTATTAAAGACAATTCTTCAGGTTTGAAGATTCTTTCACAGGATGTGAGACTCACTGGTTGTTGTCCACCCCTAATTGCCCATGTGAGGGCGGTGGCGAGCCACTTTCTTGAAGCAAACTGAATGGTTTGCGAGGGGCAGTTAAGTGTCACGCACAGTGCTGTGCATCATGCATCCCAGTACAGGCCAGGCCCAACTATAAAGTTCCTGAGGTGTGACCACACCCCATAGAACATAGAAAATTCAAACAGGAGGGGGCCATTCAGCCTTTTGAGTCTCCTCCATCATTCATTATAATCATGGCTGATCATCCAACTCAATAGCTTGATCCCGCTGTAAGAGACACTCTAACCATCACCCCTTGACATTCAATGGTGTTACCATCACTGAATTCCCCACTGTCAACATCCTTGGGGTTACCATTGGCCAGAAATTTCACTGGACTTGCCATGTAACCACAGTGGCCACAAGAGCAGGTCAGAGGCTAGGAATACTGCAGCGAGTAACTCACCTCCTGACTCCCCAAAAGCCTGTCCACCACCTAAAAGGCACACATCAGGGGAGTGGTGGAATAGTCTCCATCTGCCTGGATGGGTGCAGCTCCAACAACACTCAAGAAGGTGAGGCTGATGAAGGGGCAGTGCTCCGAAAGCTCCTGCTACCAAATAATCCTGTTGGATTTTAACCTGTGAGACTTCTTATTGTTCAATTCAAGAAGGCAGCTCACCACCATCTTCTCAAAGGCAACGAGGAATGGGTAATAAATTCTGGCCAGCCAGCGATGCCCATGTCCCACTAATGATTAATTTTTTAAAAATTTATAAATTTCAATGAGATTCCCCCTCATTCTTCTAAACCCCAGCAAATGTAATCCTAACTGACTCAATCTCTCCTTACATGCCAGTCCTGCCATTCCAAGAATCAGTCTGGTAAACTTTCACTGTACTCCCTCTATAGCAAGAACTTCCTTCCTCAAATGAGGAGACGAAAATGGCACACAGTATTCCAGGTGTTGTCTCATCAAGGCCTGGTATAATGGCAGCAAGACATCCCTGCTCCTGTACTCGAAACCTCTCGCAATGAAGGCCAACATACCATTTACCTTCTTTACCGCCCGCTGCACCTACATACTTACCTTCAGCGACTGGTGTACGAGGGCAGCCTAGTCTCCTTGCATATTCCCCTCTCTTTATTTGTAGCCATTCAGGTAATAATCTGCCTTCCTGTTTTTGCTACCAAAGTGGATAACCTCATACGCATCCACATTACCCTGGAATAAGCGTCATTATATGCCAATCGATATGGAAATGCTGCATAATTATTGGCGTGAATTCTTCTGTGACAGTAAACCAGTCACCTCCCTACTGATAACTTCATTCATATTTGTGATTAAAACATGCTGCATCCGGGGTAGTGGAGAATAAGGAATGGTGCTGCCATTATTTTTATTCTGTTGAGACCACAAATGCATCAACTGGGTTTGCATGTTTAAGTTTTAAAATGGTCTCTTAATGCAAGCCTGAAGTGTGGCTCTGATTCAAAGTGTTACCCTGAGCAGTCTGACCTTCTGTCAAGAGAATCAGCCCATTGCTTCCAATTTGAGCACAAAGTGAGTGTGAGTGCTGAGAATGGATCAGTGTGCTGACCCTGCACACTCGTAGCAGAATGGTTTTAAGACAGTTTTGGTTTTAAAACAGATCCATGTTTTATGATAAAACAGGCCACAGCTGGATCATCAATCCCATTATTTTTAATCCTAAATCAGAGTGGGATGAAAAATGGAGAGAACCCGGCAAAGGTTGGGATTGTTTGTGGCAGAGGGGTGCTGACCTGAGGAAACAAACTTCCAATTACCTTCAACATGGAGTAACTTCAGAGCAGGGCGACCTTGATTTGATTCAGTTTGATTTATTATTGTCACATGCAGTGGGATACAGTGAAGAGGTGCGGTATGGTGGCACAGTGATTAGCCCTGCTGCATCAGCGCCAGGGGTCAGGATTTGATTCCCAGCTTAGGGTCACTGTCTGTGTGGAGTCTGCATGTTCTCCCCGTGTCTGTGTGGGTTTCCTCCAGGTGCTCTGGTTTCCTCCCACAGTCTGAAAGATCTACTGGTTAGGTGCATTGACCTAACAGGCTCTGGAATGTGGTGGCTTGTGGAATTTCACAGTATTCCAGTGTTAATGTAAGCCTTCATTGCAGTGTTAATGTAAGCCTTACTTGTGACTAATAATTTAACTTCAAGTATTGTTTCTTGCATGCTATACAGACAAAGCGTAAAATTCAGAGAGTACAGAGGGGAGAAGGAAAGGAGAGAGTGGAGAATATAGTGTTATTGTCATAACTAAAGTATAGAGAAAGACGAACTTAATAAATGGTAGGTCCATTCAAAAATCTGATGGCAGCAGGGAAGAAGTTATTCTTGAGTCAGTTGGTATGAGATCTCAGATTTTTGTATCTTTTTTCCAACAGAAGAAGGTAGAAGAGAGAATGTCTGGGTGCGTGGGGTCCTCGATTACGCTGGCTGCTTTGCTGAGACAGCGGGAAGTGTAGACAGAGTCAATGGATGGGAGGCTGGTTTGCCTGATGGATTGGGCTACATTCACAACCCTTTGTGGTTTCTTGTGGTCATCGATAGGAAAATATGGAGCATCATCTGCTGACGTAAACCACTTCATACTTTCCTTTCTCTTCTAACTCCTTCCCAGGGTCTCATCGATATAAAACCCCCGTGAAACTCTACAGCCAATATTACAACACCAATCACCATCTGCAGCTCAAGGTGTAATGTACAAAATGGCGGAAGGCATGGCGGAGCTCTAACAGCGCGGTATCCTGCATTTCAGGGCTGCTTCGAGGGGAAGTGAGTGGAAGAAAACAAAAGCACACCGCTGGAGCGACCACATGTGAGGTATAAAATTATTTAAACAAAGAAACAGCAGGCTTAAAAATAGTGAGCTTTAATGATTAAGGAGCTGAAGTGAAGACTTGCTCCAGCCAGCCATAAATCAAACAAAAACACTTTCTACATTTTTAGTATTCCCTGCCTTGGCTGTGCTTTCTTCGCCAGTTGGCTACGTGAATATGAAATATGATCTGGGAATATGATGTTAGTGAAACCACTCTCAATAATTGAGATGATGAATAAGTTCAACCTCCTAACACCATCTATATCTACCCTGATCTTGCGAAATTTAATCCATCACTCGGAAAGTAAAAGTTTGAAGTGTTTTTAGTAATCTACATGATGTATGGGACATCAATATAACAAGCGTTGGAAATCCACACCACTCACATTCAACCAGATTAACATGCTGTGGCTCATGTACATACAATTTCCATAAATTAGTCAGAAAGGTTCTTTGCAGCCTGGGATGCATAATTGTTGGCCATATCTAATCCACTACTGCCTGGGATTATATATTATAGCATTCAAACAGTTTGCAAAGTAATCTATTTTATGGCTTAGAGAGAACCTTAATTTCAGCAAAAAAAATGTGTTGATGGTGTTAGATAGCGGTCGTACACTTCTACACCAGTCTCAACTGCAGCTCAGCAGGATTGCTTACGAAAATAAACTTCCCCCTTCCACTTGTTTTGAAGGATAAGTCGGCTGCCGCGTGATTGAGGGGAATTTGTATCAAGCGCCAGTACAAAGCTGGAAGCTAGGCAAACAGAAATGAGCTCTGCCTTGTGAGAGAGAGAGAGGACAGCGCTGTCGGAATAAAGACTAAATAAAATGCAAAGAAATTCATCCTGGGGAGTCACTGCGAGGTGCAAAAACAGAATTGGCAGCAACGGAGATGGTTAAAAGAAGTACAGCAAGGGGCTTTTATGTTTCTTAGTGTATCGAGTTTAATAACTTTATTCTAAATCTGAGAAGCAGAAATTAATAGATTAAAAAATACTGCTGAATAGTCAGGGAAGTGGCGGTAAAGAAGCAGGCCAGAAAAGGAAAGCGAGAGACAGATTAATCAACAGACGGACCAAAAACTGCGACTGAATTCCTGCGACTGTTGGCAATAACATCTAGCAATCGGTTGCCCGTAAATGTGATCGCCTTCAAGTCCACTTTGTGAACTGCCTGTGCCCATGACGGCAGGCTGCTGGTGCATTTAATGAGGGGAGCATTTTGTGTTCAAAGGCAAGATTCTGTAAAGATTTTCAGTGAGCCATTCGGAGAAAATATTATTTGTGTCTGTCACTAATGGTGGTAATGAACGTGCCAGAATGCTGTGTGCTGCAATGGAGGACTCGAAGCAGATTAAAGCACCAAAACTGTGTTTCATGTTTCAATCAGCTCGTAATCAACCACCCCAATGTAAAATACATTGAAATATTCATTAGAAATGATAATAATATTTAATTACCCCAAACTTCTGCAGAAATAAAGTGGAACTAAATTCTTTGGTTCTGAAAATGACAGGATTCGATTAGAAATTTAAAAAATGGTAAAAGAACTTTTCCCCTCTTTCCCATTCAATGGTGGAACCATTACAATCTGGGATTAATACTGCGCGCAGAATTTGTTAATTATGCTCAGCGATTACTCCCAAATTCTAACATCCAGATGTTTCACAGCTTTGTGTGCCAATTCTAATTTACAGTGAGAGAGATTCCATATTAAAAACAGGCTGCTGGGGCAATCAGACAGGCCTGTATTCCCTTGACCCTCTGTTTCACAATTTGTCACACCGTTGTTATGTGATATAAATTGCCAATCATTTGTAGAGTTGATTTCTCTTAAGTGTAATGGCATCGCTGCCATCCAAAGTCAGGCATGCCATTGAAATTGTGTGTTTAAGATTGGGGGAAGGTACAATTATTTTTAAGATACCTTTCATAGTTTATACTATTTTAAAGGTTGCTATTTTACCACCCTCTTAGTAATGTTTGCATGCGTACTACAACATTCGAAGCAAGGCTAAGACCTAGCCTATATTTCGCTACACCCTAGAACTCTGTATTCTGCACCCTCTCTTTTCCTTCTCCCCTATGTACTCTATAAGAACATAAGAACATAAGAAATAGGAGCAGGAGTAGGCCATCTAGCCCTTCGAGCCTGCCCCGCCATTCAATAAGATCATGGCTGATCTGTCGTGGCTCAGTTCCACTTTCCCGCCCTCTCCCCATAACCCTTAATCCCCTCTCTTATCAAAAACCCATCAACCCGCGTCTTAAAAATATTTAGCGAGGCAGCCTCCACCACTTCAACGGGCAGAGAATTCCAGAGATTCACCACCCTTTGAGTGAAGAAGTTACTCCTCAACTCCGTTCTAAACCGCCCCCCTTTTATCTTGAGGCTGTGCCCCCCTAGTCCTACTGTCTTTTTTGAGCGGGAAGAGTCTCTCCACCTCTATCCTATCCATCCCATTCATCATCTTATACGTCTCAATGAGATCTCCCCTCATTCTTCTAAACTCTAACGAGTACAAGCCCAGTTTATTCAGCCTCTCCTCATAGCTCAACCCCCTCAACTCCGGTATCAGCCTAGTAAACCTCCTCTGCACTCCCTCCAAGGCCAAAATATCTTTGCGCAGGTGCGGCACCCAAAAATGCACACAGTACTCCAGCTTCGGCCTCACCAATGCCCTATACAGCTGCAGCAAGACCTCCCTACTTTTATATTCAATCCCCCTCGCTATGAAGGCCAGCATCCCATTTGCCTTCCTGACCACCTGCTGCACCTGCAAGCTGGGTTTTTGCGACTCATGCACAAGGACCCCGAGGTCCCTCTGCACCGTCACCTGCTGCAGTTTTTCGCCCCGTAAGTAATAGTCCTTCCTACCATTCTTCCTACCAAAGTGGACCACCTCACACTTGCCAACATTAAATTCCATTTGCCATTTCCTGGCCCATTCGCCCAGCCTATCTAGATCCTTCTGCAGACTCTCCACACCCTCCGCACAATTTGCCGTTCCCCCAATCTTGGTGTCATCAGCAAATTTCGACACCCTACACTCGGTTCCCTCCTCCAGATCATCTATATAAATGTTAAAACCTGAGGCCCCAGCACCGACCCCTGGGGCACTCCACTAGTCACCATCCGCCAATCCGAATAGCACCCGTTGACCCCCACTCTCTGCCTCCTATTTGACAACTCCTATGAATGGTATGTTTTGCCTGCAGAGTGCACAAGAAACAATACTTTTCACTGTATCCTAATACATCTGACAATAATAAATCACATCAAATCAAAAGGCTTAATCTCTCAAAAACAGTTTTAAACATATTTTTCGTATTTGTTATGTCTAAGACAACTTTTGATTTGATTTATTTGATTTGATTTATTATTGTTACATATATTAGTATACTGCAAAAAGTATTGTTTCTTGCGTACTATACAGACAAAGTATACCATTCATAGAGAAGGAAATGAGAGAGTGCAGAATGTAGTGTTACTGTCATAGCTAGGGTGTAGAGAAAGATCAATTTAGTGCAGGGTAGGTCTATTCAAAAGTCTGACAGCAGCAGGGAAGAAGCTGTTCTTGAGTTGATTAGAATGTGACCTCAGACTTTTGTATCTTTTTCCTGACGGAAGAAGATGGAAGAGGGCCAAAGGGCCTGTTTCCTGTCCTGTACTGTTCTAAGAGAGAATGTCCAGGGTGTGTGGGGTCCTTAATTATGCTGGCTGCTTTTGCAAGGCAGTGGGAAGTGTAGACAGAGTCAATAGATGGGAGGCTGGTTTGTATGATGGACTGGGCTATATTCATGGCCTTTTGTAGTTTCTTGCAGTCTTGGGCAGAGCAGGAGCCATACCAAGCTGTGATACAACCTGAAAGAATGCTTTCTATGGTACATCTGTAAAAGCTGGTGAGAGCTGTAGCTGACATGCCAAATTTCCTTTGATTCCCTTCACACATCTAAATCTGACACAGGTAATGGGTAGAACCTTCGTCCAGGCCAATTAAGGGGTGGCTCCATGCATATTAGGGTCAGTTACTCTCAGGATCTGGAAATGGCCACAAAATTCTGCTTAAGAATATAAGGAATGGTAACAGGAGTAGGCCATTTGGCCCATCGATCATGGCTGCCCTTGGGGTTCCACTCCCATTTTCCCACCTGCTCCCCATATTCCTTAAAGCCCTTAGACCAAAACCCTATCACCCCCCAGCCTGAAATATATTCAACGATGGAGTGACCACAATCCTACACACTGGAGATTTCCAAAGATTCACCACCCTTTGAGCGAAATCATTTCTCAGCAACTCGGTCCAAAATGATTGGCCCCTTATCCTGAGACTGTGGGTGGGATTTTCCAGCCATGTTTGTCCCAAAACTGAAATATCCCACCTGGGGTCAACGGACCTTCCCGTGATCCGTCCCTCGCCTGCTCCGATTCCCTTCGCAGGCAGGATTGTAAATTTCACTCCTTTATCACTATGTTTACAATTCCTCGACCAATGGAACCAATTTCCCAACATCTACCCTCTCAAACTCTTTTAGAGTTTTGTAGTTTTCAATGAGATCCCCTCTCATTCTTCCAAACTCCTGAGAATATAAACCCAATTTACTCAGCCTCTCATAGGACAACACCTTCATCACAAGGACCAATTGAATGAACCTTTCTTAAATATGGAGACCAAAACTGGACACTTCAGATAGACTCTCACCAACATGCTGTACAAAGACTTCCTTATTCTTGCACTTTGATCCTCTTGCAATAAAAGCCAACATGCTATTTACCTTCCTAATTGCTTGCTGCATCTGCATGTTAACTTTTTGCATTCCTTGTACAAACACCCCCAAGTCTCTCTGAACTTCAACACTAACAAGCTTTTTACCTTATCTAAAATATTCTGCTTTTCTATTCTCATGAACAAAGTGAATAGCTTCACAATTTCTTATATCGGCCTCCACCTGTTGCCCGCTCACTTAATCTGTCTCTGTCTCTTTGCAGCCTTTCTGTATCCTCCCCACAGCTTACCTTCCCATTTGGTTTGGTAATATCAGAAAACCTAAATATATTGTCGTCTCTTCACCTGAGCCTTACTATAAATTGGAGAGAGTTGAGACTCCAGCGCTGATCCTTTCAGCATTTCATTGTCTGCCAACCTGTAAAAGCCCCATTTATGCCCACTTTTTGTTTTCTATTCTTTAACCAATCCTCCACCCAGGCTCATATATTACCCTCAACTTCATGAGTTCTTATCTTACCTGTTAACTTTTTGTGTGGCACCTTATCGAATGCCTTTTAGAAATCCAGGTATACTACATCTACCAGTTCCCCTCTAACTAACATGTTAGTTAACATCCTCAAAAAACTCAAATACATTTGACAAACAGGATTTCTCTTTTGTAAAACCATGCTGACTTGTTCTAATCATACTATGCTTTTCATATTGCATTGTTGAGACTTCTTCAATAATAGATTCCAGCATGTCCCCAACAACTGAAGTTAGGTTAACTGGCCTGTAGTTCATTGCTTTCTCTTTTCTTTCTTTCCTGAAAAACAATGTTACATTTCCTGCCCCCCAGAGGGACAATCCTGCCTAATAACTTTAATTATAATGATTCTCAGATCAGAGCATGCAGAGAAACTAGAATACTTAATGACTGTATAATTATTATATTTGTATATAGAAAATTGCAGAACGAACAATAATGTTCTGAAAGTAGATAAAAGAACCAGTTATCAATTATTTTTTCACAAAATCATTTATCATTCATTCATTTATCAGAATGTAACATGGGAAAGATTTCATAAAAATGTTTTTTTTGGCTGATAAAACTGATTTACCAAATGAAGATATCTGTAGCAGTGTAGTAACTATCTGCACCAGGGCACACATACTGGCTGGACTTACATTTTCTATTGGGCAAGGTTATAATATGTTGTTCCAGCTCTGGTGAGGTTTTCTGGAAATTATTGCCTTCCATTAGCTTCCTTGCAAGGGTTTACTAGGTTTAAATTTTCCTGTCCCACCCATTCCAGCAGCATGTGAGGTATTTTTACCCTTCAAATTAAAGTCCAGGGACAACTAATCTTCCACTGACTTTTCGATAGTTTACAGAGGTAAGAGGAGACCTCTTGTAAACTTATAAAATTCTAACAGGATTAGACAGGGCAGATTCAAATAATGTTCCCGATGGTGGGGGAATAATACCCCATACTTTGCAGATAAAGGGTGAACTTTTTAGGACTGAGGTGAGGAGAGATTTCTTCACTCAGAGAGTGGTGAATGTGTGGAATTCACTCCCACAGAAAGTAGTTGAGGCCAAAACATTGTCAGATTTTAAGAAGAAATTAGATATCGCTCTTGGGGTTAAATGGATCAAAGGGTACGGAGGGGAAAGGGGTATCAGGGGATTGAATTTGATGGTCAGCCATAATGAATGGCGGAGCAGGTTCGAAAGGCTGAATGACCTTCTCCTATTTCTAGTTTCTATGATAGTTCAGTTTCTTAAGGGCCCAATATCATTTTTATTTTTATTTTTGTTCAAAACACATTAACTAGCCAGAAGAAAAGAGGATTTGCAGGATTTTTCAGTTGTAGCAATGATAATTGGTGGATCTGGTTGAAAGTTCACAGGAAACTTTACAGAACTCCAGTTTAATTACCACGTAGAAATGGTACATTGAGATGTGGTGCAGGAGTTGTAGGTACCCCTTTCCAAATAATTCCACTATGGGCTTCATTCTTTTTGGGCATACAGTGGTGGGAGTAGCAGGGATGATTGGACATGGGTTATGGAGTTTTTATTGGAGCCGATCTTCCTTAACTCAATATTTTTGTTAATTTGGTCTTTCTGATCTGATAGTTATACGTTACTGCTATCACAAATCATCTCTTTACTATCCGTACCACTTTGCTACATAGAATCATGGAATCCCTACAATGCAGTAGAAGGCCATTCAGCCCACCGAGCCTGCACTGACAACAATCCCACCCAGGCCCTAAGCTTCTAACCCCATATATTTACGCTGCTAACTCCCCTGACACTAATGGACAATTTAGCACAGCCAATCAAGCTAACCCGCACATCTTTGGACTGTGGGAGGAAACCAGAGCACCTGGAGGAAACCCACGCAGACATGGGGAGAATGTGCAGACTCCACACAGTGACCAAAACTGGAACTGAATCCAGGTTCCTGGCACTGTGAGGCAGCAGTGCTAACCACTGTGCCACCTGAAGCAAAGTACCCCAACTAGACCAAACAGTCATAAAATAAATTCTGGGGATACTAAGAATAGAGAAAGGCCCAGTTTACAAAACTGCCTTTACTTATAGAAACTGAATAAAGTTTGCAGGGAACTTTATCATATTTTACATCTACTTTAATGCCCAGTGTCTATTGCACAAGTTCTTATGCTGCATCTTGCAACTCACCAAGACTTTTTCGAGAGCTGCTTCCAAACCCATGACCTCTACCACCTAGATGGACAAATTGGCCGGCAAATGGGAACACCACTAAATTCCCTCCAAGCCACACTGCATCCTAACTTGTTTCTTCACTGTCGCTGGGTCAAAATCCTGGAACTCCCTCCCTAACAGCATTGTGGGTGTACCTACGCCACATGACTCCAGCGGCTCAAGAAGGCAGCTCACCACCACCTTCTCAAGGACAGTTAGGGATTGGCAGTAAATACATAGAACATAGAACATTACAGCGCGGAACAGGCCCTTCGGCCCACAATGTTGCGCCGACCAGTCTTATTTTTAAAAAAAAAACATTGACCCACTAATCTAAACCAATCCCTTTTCGTCCATAAACCTATCCACCAATCTCTTAAACGCCCCCAAACTAGGCGCATTTACAACTGCAGCAGGCAGGGCATTCCAGTCCCTCACCACCCTCTGGGTAAAGAACCTGCCCCTGACATCCGTCCTATAACTACCCCCCCTTAATTTAAAGCCATGCCCCCTCGTGCTAGATTTCTCCATCCGAGGAAACAGGCTATTACTATCCACCCTATCTAAACCTCTAATCATCTTATATGTTTCAATAAGATCCCCTCTTAGCCGCCTTCTTTCCAGTGAAAACAACCCCAAATCCCTCAGTCTCTCCTCATAGGACCTCCCCTGCATACCAGGCAACATCCTGGTAAACCTCCTCTGCACCCTCTCCAAAGCCTCCACATCCTTCCTGTAATGTGGGGACCAGAACTGCACACAGTACTCCAAGTGCGGCCGCACCAGAGTTGTGTACAGTTGCAACATGACGCTGCGACTCCTAAATTCAATCCCCCTACCAATAAACGCCAAGACACCGTACGCCTTCTTAACAACCTTATCTACTTGATTCCCAACTTTCAGGGATCTATGTACACATACACCTAGATCCCTCTGCTCCTCCACTCTATTCAAAGTCCTCCCGTTAGCCCTATACTCAACACATCTGTTATTCCTACCGAAATGGATTACCTCACACTTCTCCGCATTAAACTCCATCCGCCACCTCGCAGCCCAGCTCTGCAACCTGTCCAAGTCACCCTGCAAACTTCGACACCCTTCCTCACAATCTACCACACCTCCGACTTTGGTGTCATCAGCAAACTTACTAATCCACCCAACTATACCCTCATCCAGATCATTAATAAAGATTACAAACAGCAGTGGATTGCCCAGCAATACTCACACCTGGTGAAAGATTTTTTAAAGAATTGAGATGGTTTCAATCGAGTCAGTTTGTATTGTAGGGTTCCATTAATGTTGCCACAGTTTGATGGTGTTCTAGTATGTCAGTGTGATAAATACTGGTTTATCAGATCTGAGTTGGTCCTCTTTCCAGTGACCTGCCAGACATGCAGAATGCTACTGCTGCGTAAACCCTCACACTAACTCATAAATCAGTAGCCCAGCAAATGTGTGCAATCTGGAGAGACTCGGAAGGTTAGATTCTCCCAGCCCACAAAGAAAGCATTCACTTTGTTGGACTTGTGTGAGCTTCCCAATCTAACCCCACTTCCCATAAACCTGCAAATGGGTGGGATTTTCCAGCTGTGCTCACCCCGAAACCGGAAAATCCCACCCAAGTCCCATGGCAGATGGAATGGGAAAGTTCACCCCAGTGAGTCCTCTTCAACACGACCGGAATTCTCCAGTTTTGTTTACCCTGCTTCCGCCTCCAGCAAGAATTTGGCCAAATCTCCATTCACTCCAGTGGGATCGGAGAATCCCAACCACAGACGGTGTCGGAGAATGGCATAGTTAATTACCTCTTGAAACTTCCCATCTGATTCCACATCCTTTCCAGGTCATGTTTTCCGGATCATAACAATGAACCCTGCACAAATTTCCCCTCAATTTGCCTCTACTTATTTTGCCAATTATTTCCAATCTACAATCCCTTGTTACCAACCCACTAATCAGCAGGAAACATTTTCTCACTACTTAGTCTCTCATCATTCTGAACACTTCCATTAGATCTCCCATAAAGCTTCCATGATGAAGGAGAAGAGTCCCAGCCAGCTTCATAATATCTCCACATTTCAAAAGTTAGCTTCCTCACTTCCTCTCACAAAACCAAAGACATTATTACCATAAATTCACATGAGGAGAGTGCCCTATCAGTCCAAGTCCAAGACCAATGGCTCGATCTGCAGAATTCTATCCTTTCCCTTGCAGGTTTTGTGTACATACACCAAGTATACACATTTCCACAGAGGGCTGTGGAGGTCATTGAATGTCTTTAAGGCAGAGGTAGATAGGTTCTTGATTGATAAGGGGATCAAAGGTTACGGGGAGAAGGCTGGAGAATGGGGATGAGAATCATATCAGCCATGATTGAATGGTGGAGCAGACTCGATGGGCCAAATGGCCTAATTCTACTCCTACATCTTATGGTTGTGTCCTAGTTCCTACACTGTTTGCTTTCTTCTTCCTCATGATTCTAACCTTAGTCTTCCCTGTAGCATCTGGAAGATTCTCCTTGCACACCAAGTCAGGCAGCAAGCTCCGTGATTTATGAAGATTGAAAGAGGTAGGCAAAAACATATTGCTTCCTGATCAGATAACACCTTAACACAAGCAATGCTGGACTAATCTCCCATGTGGAAACACAGATTCTGGACTGTTTCTCCCACGCTTGTAACTTAGAATCATAGAAATCCTGCAGTAGACAAAAGGCCATTCAGCCCATCGAGTCTGCAATGGGGAGTGTGGGGTGGGGTAGGGCTTTTTAAAAAATCTCACACAAGTTGCCGCAGTGTTGAGATACACCTTCTGCCCAGCCCGTCTCAGCATTCAGCGGCCTCTGGACTGTTTCCAGAGCCTTCCGCCATGACTCCCACTTTCATCTGTCCCACCCTGAACTCAACATCTAACATCCGGGACTGTCTCTCCCAGGCAGGTTTGTGGAGCGGGAATTGTCCTCACTCATGGGAGCAAATATTCAGGTCTTAATATTTATTGACATTCATTATCTAATTTACATCACAGACATTGTGAAGAACATAAAGAAAGTTTAATTTTAAAGCTTTTAAAATCAATTTATGATTGTGACAAAATTCAAATACTTCTGCAGCTTCCTTGATACATTAATATAGAATTAGAATCCCTACAGTGCAGAAGGAGGATATTCAACCTACCCAGGCCCTATTGCCGTAAGCCCCACTATTTCCCCTGCTAACCTCCCTGATTCTAAGGAGCAATTTAGCCAATCCACCTTATCTGCACATCTTTGGACTGTGGAAAACCAGAGCACCTGGAGGCAACCCACGCAGACACGGGGAGAATGTGCTAACTCCACACAGACAGTGACCCCAGAATCAAACCTGGGTCCCTGGTACTGGGAGGCAGCAGTGCTAACCAGTGTGCCACTGTACCACCCCATGGTTTAGCTGAAATCTGTTGTAGTGATTGTTATGCTTACTTACTGATGCACCATTGAGAGCATTCTTTCTGGCTGTATCACAGATTGGTATGGGCTCCTGTGTCTGAGGTCACAAAGCAGCCAACTCAAGAACAGCTTCTTCCCTGCTGCTGTCAGACTTTTGAATGGACTTAGCTTGCATTAAGCTGATCTTTCTCTGCACTCTAGCTATGACTGTAACACTACATTCTGCACTCTCTCATTTCCTTCTCTATGAATGGTATGCTTTGCATAGAGGGCAGGAAACAATACTTTTCACTGTATGTTAATACATGTGATAATAATAAATCAAATAAAAAAATCACCTCAAAATGTGTGATTTCTTATATAATAATGACAAATTCATAGTCTACTCATAATTCAAAGTTTGTTAAGTCACTTATCTGACACCACTGCCCAGGGCGGCTTAGAAATAAACAAATTATTCATTCACATTTTGTAGTACACTTAACTGAGCAGACGATGGAGCTGTATCGTGCTAAAACATTCTCATTTTCAGTGCCTGATCAAAGGAAGCAGGATTGGAGGGCACCCAACACATTCTTAAAAAGGCAACTCAGCCCAGTTAATAGCCAGTGGTACATGCGTGTGAGATGAATATAATATCGCTGTAGGAATGGTGTCCTAATTCCTCTCTCCACACATTTCCACATTCAATACAGCTTCCACTAACTGATTTCTAAAAGGTTAAATACCTGCAAATCTCCAGAGAAAAGCAAGTTGCTTTTTTTTAATGAAACTGCTTAATGATTAGAAGCAAGAAATGTAAATAACCCAGCAAAGTAGGAATTTATTGTCACAAAGCTTGAATTCTGAAACAATACGCATGAAGGAAGTTTGAATGAACAGGAGTTGACAGTGAATTTGTAAATACTTAAACAGAAATCACACATTTTCAGATTTTTGGTAAGACTGAGGATAACTGTTACGGGTTATTGCAATAAGTAAACCTTTTCATAAACTGCTGTTCTACAACGCACACTTAACAATTTAACAGCCCTGCATTATTCATACAGCAGCTATGTTTTGTTATACTATTTGTTTTACGCATTAATCTCAAAACATAAAAGAGCAAACATACAGCAGCTACTGCTCACAGTCAAATCAGGCAACTGAATATTTCATTTGCCAAGATAAAACCGTATCTATTATAATAGAATGACAGACATTTTCGGAGTGAGTTTGGAGTGTTTTACAGGATGACTCCACAGTAATAAGGCTTTATATTATTTATAAACCAAAAGAGTGACATTGACAGAGTCCCTTGATTGCACAATATTCCAGGATCTCGTTCTAGTCCATTTGTTATGCCCGCAATAAAGAACAAGGCAGAATGTGGGTATTGTGCATTTTCAAACTCCAAGACAATACTGAGTGTTAAAGTCTTTGTAAAGCCATACCATTGAATTCATTATCCCCATTGGATGACTGATTTATGTTGAAATATATTTTCAGCTTTTTCTTTTGATTCTTCCGAGGAGTGACCATGAAGCAAGATGGTTGAAAATGAAGTAACAGCTTGATTTGCTTTAAATACAATTCTTAATTCATCAGTCGCCTTCTTTATCCATATCCACAACTCAATTACACCCATACACCTTTAGTGTAAAATATAGTTTCTGATCAAATCTGCCCTGGGCAAGCTGAAGATGTTATGGATACAGAGAGTAAAGATTGAGGGCTGAACGCATCTTGCCAAACAAGTAAGACTCAATTCTCCTATTCACAAGTGCATCTGGAACACACGGTCATTAGTTTCTCGGGTGGTAATTGCTTGCACAGCTTTACTTGCACATTTTTTAATGTTCAGGCTGTTTATTATCATTTGGATGCAGGGTTTGTGTGATGTACTGTAACCATGAGCCCGTTCGGACTGACTGAGACCAGTGAGTTGCCTCAGTCATTTTAATCTGGTCAAGGAATTCTCAAAGAGAATGCAGTTAGCAGTCCATTATGTTATTAAAATGACATCGATCGAGCAGTCAACATAATAGGCTAAAGCGCAAACCCCAACTCTTTCTAAGCAAGAGGTTCAGCACCTTGCTGTTTTTTTTATTGCTTAATGGGGTTCAGATTGCAAACAGAAGCCCTCAGTTGTGGAAAGTGATAACCGACCTTTCCCCAGCAGGCGATGTTATAGAGGATATCCAGCAGAGAGTCATTGAGTACCATAAATATTCAAACAAATGAGCTGAACTCATAACCCACCAGTAGTTTCTTACCATTGTCTCCATGTAGAGCTTCCTTCTATTATTTAAAGGACTGTGGCAGCGGGTTTATTGATGTGGGAGGGTGACTTTACAAAGTTTGTATGTGCAATAATACTTTTCCTCCGATTCACAAGCAGAGCTTTCTCACCCAGTGCGCCCGCATTCATCCGCATTGAGCACAAGGTACTTAATTGAATGTGCAAAGGGATACACTGACCCCCTTTACTGGTATTTGAATGGTTGTTATTCCTTGACTGCGGATTAATATTGGCAAGGGCAGTGGGGGGTGTGGAATTTTAACTGTTATTCCTTGGGTAAAGAACAAATGATAATGAATCGATTGTGCATCTGACCCGGTTCTGTTTTCCACAGAAAGTGTAAAGCTGCCCGCAAAATTCCTGAGCCCCCCACTTCACCTCCACCCCCAATAAAAGTCAAAGATTCCATTATGTCTTTCTGTTAACTCAGTTTTTAAAGTCTTTATTTTATTCACTCACGGGGATGTGGATGTGACTGGCCAGACCAGCATTTGTTGCCTATCCCTAGTTGCCGTTGAACTGAGTGGTTGACTAGGCCATATCGGAGGGTAGTCACCCACATTGCTGTAGCTCTGGAATCACATGTAGGCCAGACCAGATAAGGACGACAGATTTCCTTCCCTAAAGGACATTAGTGAACCAGATGGGTTTTTCCAACAATTGACAATAATTTCACGGTCATCAGTAGATTCTTAATTCCAGATTTTTTTTATTGATTTCAAACTCCACTATCAGCCATGATGGGATTCGAACCGGGCTCCCCAGAACATTAGCCAAGTTTCTGGATTAATAGTGTAGCGATAATACCACTCGGTCATCGCCTCCTGCCATTCACGTCAGCGTGTAGCTGACTCCTGCCCCCAAATTATATCTTCAAGATCTGACTGCTGCCCTGGGTTACAGTAATTCCCTGTGTGGGATTAGAACCAACATTCACAAAGTGAAAATGAACAATGATATTTTCAGTGTCTTACAATTTCCTGATGCAGGTTTTCCCAAATTCTTGTCTGTATTGAACTTTCCAGTTGCCACTCTGCCATGTCCAGGAATGGACTTTGGTCAAATCATTGGGGTGGAAACTTTTGATGGTATAAAGAAAGACTTGCATTCATTGAGTGCCTTTTGCGACCACAGGGCATTCCAAAGTCCCTGAAGATGGAGGAAGTATTTTTACAATGCCGCCATGTTATAATTTGGGAAACACAGCAGTCATTTTTCTCACAACAAGAACCCACATGTCACAATGGGTGGATAATCTGTTCTAGGTCATTGTAAGGTTGGCGAATGTAAAAGTACCACTTGCTTTACTTTTGGTGATGATAACAGATTGATGGACTGGATGTCACACAATGGTTAGCACGCCAGCCTCACAGCGCCAGGGACCTGGGTTCAATTCCCGGCTTGAGTCACTGTCAATGTGGAGCCTGCACGTTCTCCCCATGTTTGCGTGGGTTTCCTCCAGGTGCTTTGGTTTCCTCCCACAGTCTAAAAGGTGTGCTGGTTAGATGCATTGGCCATGATGAATTCCCCCTCTCATATATAGTGGCACAGTAGTTAGCACTGCTGTCTCACAACACCGGGAGCCTGCATTTGATTCCAGCCGCGGATCAATGTCTGTGTGGACTCTGCGCATTCTACCCATGTCTGCGTGGGTTTTTTCCAGATGCTCCAGTTTCCTCCCACAGTTTGAAAGATGTGTTGATTTGGTGCATTGGTCGTGCTAAATTCTCCCTCAGTGTACCCGAACAGGTGCCGGAGTTGGCAACTAGGGGAATTTCACAGTATCTTCATTGCAGTGTTAATGTAAGCCTTACTTGTGACAATAAATAAACTTCAAACTAACAAGAATTATAATTCATAAAAAAAGGCCCACTCCATCTATTTTAAATAAGTACTGGTGTAGTCTTTAGTGATTTTGATTTGATTATTGTCACATGTATTAGTATACAGTGAAAAGTATTGTTTCTTGTGCACTATGGAGACAAAGCATTCCATTTATAGAGAAGGAAACACAAGAGTGCAGAACATAATATTACATTCAAAGCTAGGGTGTAGGGAAAGATCAACTTAACGTGAGGTAGGTCCATTCAAAACTCTGATGAAAGAAGCTGTTCTTGAGTCAGTTGGTACATGTCCTCAGACTTTTGTATTTTTTTCCCGACAGAATAAGGCGGAAGAGAGAATGTCTGGGGTGTGTAGGGTCCTTAATTACACCGGCTGCTTTTCCGAGGCAATGGGAAGTGTAGGTTAAGTCAGTGGATGTGAGGCTGGTTTGTGTGACGGATTGGGCTTTGTTCATGACTCTTTGTGGTTTCATGGAGTATTGGATAGAGCAGAAGCCACAGCACTGTGACACAACCAGAAAGAATACTTTCCATAGTGCATCTGTAAAAGTTGGTGAGAGTCCTAGCGGAATGCCAAATTTCCTTAGTCTTCTGAGAAAGTAGAGGCATTAGTGGGCTTTCTTAACTATAGTGTCAGCATGAGGGGAACCAGGACAGTTTGTTGGTGATCTGGACTCTTAAAAACTTGAAGCTCTCAACCATTTCTACATCATGCCCATCAATGTAGACAAGGGCATGTTCTGCATTATACTTCTTGAAATCGATGCCTATCTCCTTCACTTTGTTAATAGTGAGGGAGAGATTATTGTCATCACACCAGTTCACCAGATTCTCTATCTCTTTCTTGTACTCTGTCTCATCGTTGTTTGAGATCTGACCCACTACGGTGGTGTCATCAGCAAACTTGAAAATCGGGTTGGAGGGGAATTTGGTTACACAGTCATAGATATATGAGGAGTGTAGTAGGGGGCTGAGAACACAGCCTTGTGGGGCACTGGTGTTGAGGATGATTGTGGAGGAGGTGTTGTTGCCTATCCTTACTGATTGTGGTCTGTGGGTTAGGAAGTCTAGGATCCAGTCACAGAGGGAGGTGCCGAGTTCAAGGCCACAGAGTTTGGAGATGAGTTTCATAGGAATAATCGTGTTGAAGGCTGAGCTGTAATCAATAAATAGGAGTCTGACATAGGTGTCTTTGTTGTCTAGGTGTTCCAGGGTTGAGTGCAGGGCCAGGGAAATGGTGTCTGCTGTGGACCTGTTGTGGTGATATGTGAACTATAGTGGATCCAGGCAATCTGGAAGGTTGCAATTAATTCGTGCCATGACTAACCTTTTGTAGTACTTCATAATGATGGATGTCAGAGCCACCAGACGATGGTCGTTAAGGCACTCTGCCTGGCTTTTCTTAGGTACTGGGATGATGGTCGTTTTCTTAAAGCAGATAGGGAGCTCAGATTGTTGTGAAGAGAGGTTGTAGGTTTTTGCAAATACCCACGCCAGCTAATCCACGAGGGTTTGAGTGCTCGTCCGGGTACCCCATCCATGCCAGTTGCTTTCTGTGGGTTGACCTTTGAAAAAGCTGCTCTGGCATCTGCAATGGTGACCCCAGATACAGGTCCATCCAGGGTGGGGGGCATGCTCTCACTGACCTCTTGCTCAAAACGGGTATAGAATGCATTGAGATTTTCAGAGAGGGGTGCGTTGGATTTTACATACCTTCATCTTATAGCCTGCTATGTCCTGCAGACCTTGTCATAGTTAACAGGGGTTGGTGTGGCTAGCCTGGGACTCTAGCTTGGTCCAGTACATTCAAATTGTAGAGATGGGTACAATTTTGTCTTTTAAAAAGTGTTTAGATAGTTACGTGGGTACGATGAGTATAGAGAGATTTGGGCCAAACGTGGGCAATTGGGACTAGCTTAATGGTTAAAAAAATGGGCAGCATGGACAAATTGGGCCGAAGGGCCTGTTTCCATGCTATAAATCTCTATGATTCCTGTACTGATCGTGAAAAAAGGTGGAATTCATTTGAACTTTTTGTTTTCTCCCAAAGGATTTCTAAGAAGCAAGCTTAAATAACTCAGGAAAATTGGACAGAAAATTTGTTCCCAACATACAGGAAGGAACTTGTCGGACGGAAAAAGGATATGGGATTGTTTGCATGCGAAACCTAGCGCACATATTCTGGATCTTTCCACACTGGACCACACGACAAGAAAACCCGATACATTTCCTTCAGTGGACAAATGGAAGGAAGGGTGTGAAACTCATTGACCTGATATTATCATCTTAAAGGAAACCAATCTTAGCAGAGCTGAGAATGCAAAAATACAATGATGTGAGCCCCCCCCACCGCCCCCCAGCTCACAGACATTACTAACAAGCTGCTCTGCTGCTGCCTGTGACAGGCAAGTGGTTTCAACTCATGTGTAGAAAGCTGTTAGACATAATCTGAGTTTAGTGTTACTGTACCAGTGTTAAATCCTGGCTTCCCTTTTCACACTCAATGTTCTTTCCCTCAAAACGCCTAAGGGGTAGAAAATAAATTGTCCATTCGTGAGATAGGTTCTCAAATCCAATGTTATCCATCATTTAGATACAAGCAGCTCTCATTTCCGGGAGAATTAAAAGCTTCAAAGGCAACTTACAATCATGATTACAGTTAACCCAAATAGCCTGTCGTACACAAAGAGCAAAGCTTTGCTAATGTCAGGAGCGAAATCCAAACTCATTAAAATGTAATAAGATTCATGTTAACTCACATTCATATACTTTATAATATTTTCCCTGAGTCGGAAGATGTGTGTGCATTGTTTCTCTAATGCAATCCATAAGACCATAAGACACAGGAGCAGAATTAGGCCACTCGGCCCATTGAGTCTGCTACACCATTCAATCATTTTTTTTCTCATCCCCATTCTTCTGCCTTTTCCCCATAATCCCTGATCCCCTTATTAATCAAGAACTTATCCATCTCTGTCTTAAAGACACTCAATGACCCGGCCTCCACAGCCTTCTGCTGCAAAGAGTTCCATAGATCCACCACTCTCTGGCTGAAGAAATTCCTCCTCATCTCTGTTTTAAAAGACTGTACTTTAGCCTGAGCTTGTGCCCTCTGGTTCTAGTCGTTTTCCTATTAGTGGAAACATCCTCTCCACGTCCACTCTATCCAGGCCTCGCAGTATCCTGTAAGTTTCAATAAGATCCCCCCTCATCCTTCTAAACTCCAACCGTCCCTCCTATGACAAGCTCTTCATTCTTGTGAAGTGATAAAAAAGCACTTTATGACCCAACGGCTGAAATTTTATCCTCATTCCTGCTCCAATTCCTGGGGGGGTGGGGAACCATGGAAAGGTCTGTTAACTTCTGGCAGGATTTTCCAGTTTGGGGGCGAGCGAGGCCGGAAAATGATTTTATTGTGGTCCCAGTGAGTGTCCAAAAATGCAATTAAGCAATACACAATGCAGTTCTACAAACCAACATCATTATTTCATTGATCATTTGATAGAATGATTTTAAGTTATGCACTAAACAAGCACAAATCAACACGTTGGATATTGGCACAAACTATTCAGAATTGACAGAAAAAGTTTCATTCCATTTGGCCCATCGAGTCTACACCAACTCTCTGACAGAACCTCTCCCCGCCTTATCCCACGACTAATCCATCTAACCACCACATCTTGGGACTCTAGAAGCCAACTTAGCTTGGCCTAACCTGCACATCTTTGGAGTGTGGGAGGAAACTAAAGTACCCAGAGGAAATACAGACAGTCACCCAAGGCTGGAATCGAACCCCAGTCTCTGGCGCTGAGAGGCAGTAGTGCTAACCACTGTGCAGACCTCCAATCTCTAAATAATTATCAAAACAATTGATTGACAATTGATTGGCTGCACAGTGGCACAGTAATTAGCACTGCTGCCCCACAGTGCCAGGGATCTGGGTTCGATTCCCAGCTTGGGTCACTGCCTGTGTGGAGATTGCACACGTTTCCTCTAGATGCTCCAGTTTCCTCCCACTGTCCAAAAATGTGCGGGTTGATTGGCCATGCTAAATTGTTTCTTTGTGTCCTGGGATGTGTATGTTAGAGGGATGAACGAGGTAAAATGTGTGAGGTTGTGGGGATAGAGCCTGGGGTGGAATTGTCGTTGGTGCAGGCTCGATGGGTTTCAATATGATTCTACAAGAAGCTGGAACAAATAAAGTTTTTTATGGGTTGAAATCATCATTTTTAAAAACTCATTTTTGATCATAGGTTTGCATTTCGCAAAGGTCAGCTAATTTAAAATCAATATGAATGAGTAAACATTCATTCCATGAAAGCAACCCTGTGCCTTTAATCTTTGTGTTATAAATACCTTTCCGCAAATTATTTAAACAATTGTTTAATTGTTTTTGTGATGTGAATGGCCAATGCCCACGTCCAATGGTTTTCATAAATTATTGACTGAGGGCGAATTGTGGGTTAAAGGGACCCTTGTCAAACCCCCATCTCGGTTAATAAAGTTACAACACATCCTGTTTCATTTCTGATGTTGCCAGCTAAGTGATATCTAAAGTTTATAAGTTAATTTTTGCGAGGCTCCTACAGATCTTGACGAATGCATCAAGTGAGACAGGTGGTGGAGAAGCCAAGTGAAGGAAGGGTGAGGAATGAAGTAATGTACACATGATGAACGTGTTACTTAAGTGACATAACAGATATGCACATATAACTAGACTTAGCCACTGTTTTATTCATGTAGATGGACTCCTTCATTTCCTGCAGAATTCTTTTATGCTTTGGTTGGGAAGAAGCTCCTATTGACATTTTACTGAAATAATAAGGAGTATTATTAAGTAAAAATGAGAATTCTCAGGCATAAAAATAAGATGAAATTGGCTTGTAAATCAATGAGAATGTTCATTATAATTCGTGAAAATAAGTTCTAATTTTACTGGCAGTTTCAAGATTTGAGAGATGAGGGCAGGGATTCTCGCACCCCCCACTACCCCTGCCAGTGAGAACAGAGAGTTTGGAACTCAGTCAACAGGAGTGGAGAGTCCAGCCGTGGGCAAGCTCAGAGAATTCTGGCAGCTGTGAATGCAAGATTTTTATAATCTTGAATTACAATTCTGACCAATCAAATTTTCATTGGGCCAGATCTCACAGTCAGTGCTGCAAATCCAGTCCCTACCAATTTCTCCATGGCTTTATCAACAATCATTCTTTTGTCACGTATTCTAGAAAGACGGTATTCTATTTGCCAAGTCTGTGGAATGTAAAGTGAACATGCTTCTGCCTTTGTCCCATATATTTGATCTGAACTATTGAGTGAATCTAAATAACATTTCACCAATCTATTTCAGACATTACCAAGGTGCAACCACTATCTAACATGGCACAATTAAATGAATCTGCAACTAATGCACTCATTGTCGGATTAAAGCATCTTATGGCTAGCTTAATTTCGATGATGTGGAGATGTTGACATTGGACTGGAGGTAAACACAGTAAGAAGTCTCACAACACCAGGTTAAAGTCCAATAGTTTCATTTGCTAGCACAAGCTTTTGGAGAGTCACTCCTTTTTCAGGTGAGGTAGTTTAATTTCCTCAGGCACATATTGTTATCATAATTTTTAAGTTCCAAATTCTTTGTATCATCCATCACTTCGAAACTCTGTTACTCTGCTTTGGGCAATTCATCAGATAATGATATTTTGAGTTACTTCTGAAGCATCTGTTAATTATTCCCTGGACGTTCCCGGGATTACTTCACCTATTGTTGCTACTCCAATCGAGATACATTCAAATCTGCTAAAAATGCTTTAATCCTCATTTCTTCTGCCTTTAACTGTCATTCTGATGTCTGTGTGCATCATACCCGAACAATCATAAAGGTTGCAATCATCGAGTTCCCCCATCCTGCGTGACGCTGCAGAATGTCCTATTTGTGACAGCCAGGCTGCTGGAAATGACTGGGAATTTTTCAAAGAAGACATTTGATCCAAAAGGGCGTTTTTTTCTGAGAACCAAGTGCCAGTTAAGAGCAGGAGTCTATCTATATGTGACACCTTGGCACAGTCCAGCAATTTAAATGCAGAGAATAAAGAATCTCCAAATTGAATTCCTTTATGCAGTCTGTTAAAGTCTGATGTATTCATCTATGGAATGACCATTCATCTTTCGAAATCATCAGACCCTGACCATGCCTCGCAGGCAGATATTTGATCATCTTTCTTGTAAATTTCATTCATGAAACTTAAAATAGAAAACCCTGAAACTTCTTTTTCAGTATCCAACTGACAGGCATCCAGCTCACAACATACTTTGTTTCTGATGTAGCCTTGTTAGGAAGTGACAGTGCCAGGGATTTACCTTAATCTCTTCAATAAGGATGTAACCTGGGTCCATACAGCTTCTGCTGGAGGATAGCTACACGATAATGCAGGGATATGGCTCAGGGAGGGATACAGACTACAGAGGGAACATTGTTTTATTCATTCATAGGACATGGGCTTTGCTGGCTAGGCCAGCACTTACTGCCCATCCCTAGTTAACCTTGAGAAGGTGATGATGAGCTGCCTTCTTGAATCGCTGCAGTCCATGTAAGAACATAAGAAATAGGAGCAGGAGTAGGCCATCCAGCCCTTCGAGCCTGCCCCGCCATTCAATAAGATCATGGCTGATCTGAAGTGCTGTGGGTTAACCCACAATGCCATTCGGGAGGGAACTCCAGGATTTTGACCCAGTGACTTTGATTTGATTTGATTTATTATTGTCACATGTATCAATATACAGTGAAAAATAAAGATAAAGCATGCTGTTCATAGAGAAGGAAACAAGAGAATGCAGAATGTAGTGTTACAGTCACAGCTGCGGAGTAGAGAAAGATCAACTTAATGCAAGGTAAGTCCATTCAAGAGTCTGACAGCAGCAGGGAAGAAGCTGTTCTTGAGTTGGTTGGTACAAAGAACAAAGAAAATTCCAGCACAGGAACAGGCCCTTCGGCCCCTCCAAGCCTGCACCGACCATGCTGTCTGACTTAACTAAAACCCCTCTACCCTTCCAGGGACCATATCCCTCTACTCCCATCTCATTCATGTACTTGTCAAGACGCCCCTTAAAAGTCACTACCCTGTCTGCTTCCACCCAGTTCCCCTGGCAATGAGTTCCAGGCACCCACCACTCACTGCGCAAAAAATCTGCCTCATACATCTCTTTTAAAACTTGCCCCTCGCACCTTAAACCTATGCCCTCTAGTAATTGACTCTTTCACTCTGAGAAAAAGCTTCTGACTATCCACTCTATCCACGCCTCTCATAATCTTGTAGACTTCTATCAGGTTTCCTCTCAATCTCCAACGCTCCAGTGAGAACAAATCAAGTTTCTCCAACCTCTCCTCGTAGTTAATGCCCTCCATACCAGGCAACACCCTGGTAAATCTTTTCTGTACCTTCCCCAAAGCCTCTACATCTTTCTGGTAGTGTGGCAGCCAGAATTAAACATTATATTCCAAATGTGGGCTCACTAAGATTCTATAAAGCGTCAACGTGACTTGCCAATTTTTAAACTCAGTACCCCAGCCGATGAAGGGAAGCATGCCGTATGCCTTCTTGACTACCTTCTCCACCTGCATTGCCGCTTTCAGTGACCTGTATACCTATCTACGTGTCTGTGTGACCTCAGGCTTTTGTATCTTTTTCCTGACAGAAGAAGATGGAAAAAAGAATATCTGGGGTGCATGGGGTCCTTGATTATGCTGGCTGCTTTGCTGAGGCAGTGGGAAATGTAGACAGAGTCAATGGATGGGAGATTGGTTTGTGTGATGGATTGGGCTACATTCATGATCTTTGGTAATTCTTTGCAGTCTTGGACAGAGCAGGAGCCCATACCAAGCTGTGATACAACCAGAAAGAATACTTTCTATGGTGCATCTGTAAAAGTTGGTGAGAGTCGTAGCTGACGTGCCAAATTTCCTAAGTCTTCTGAGAAAGTTGAGGCGTTGGTGGGGCTTTCTTAACTGTAGTGTTGGCAATGGGGGGACATTGCACACATCTGACAAAAGAACACCGTTTCCGAAAGCTTGTGGGATTACTATCAAATAAACCGGCTGGACTTAAACCTGGTGTTGTCAGACTTCTTACTGTGTTTACCCCAGTCCGACGCCGGCTTCTCCACATCACTGCTATTGTATAGCCGTAGCTCTCAGAATGAGCTTTATCATCATCAATGCCACTCAGTCTAATTTCCTCATTTTCCCTTTCCTCGCATGCACGGGCATCAGATCCAAAGCTTCGGAATACAGCTGCATGATGTGCATCTGTGCATTATGCACTTGACTGGTTTGATTTGACCACAAGCAGAATTCTTGCGTACATTAAGGTATCCGAGACATTTAATGTGGCAGCAGATCAAACCTTAATAAGGCCAGCACAAACAGAAAGTCAGAGGCAATGGCATAAAGGCTAAAGGCCGTGTCATGGCTGGCATGGTTCAATCAAGTTTAAGGCTCCTGGAGCCCAGAGTATATACACAAGAAGTCATTTTGAATAGTAATGGTGATTAATCAAGGAAAATTAAACTTTAAGCGTCAGTAACCCACTCCTTCCTGGCTGCTTTTTGTCTGTTTATTTAGTGTAACCTCTACTGGGGCATAACTGACCTAGAAATATCAGAAATAGCAACAGTTGCAACCAAGCATAAACAAAGGTATTTAGCAAAAGGCAACAGAAAGACTTCAGTTATACTCAATCAACTAACCACAAGATAGGCATCAGTTGAAGTATTGTATATTTATTTGTGTGATGAAATGAGAATAAATGACATGCTAATTGATGCAGAATTTGGTTTATTTACATGCGAATGTTCGGAAACCAATCCACATGGAACACGGCAACTCCACTATTAGAAATGAATTAAAAATTTCTCTTCCATTTGAAACAACATCTGACCACATTTCTGTACACAACTCCTTCAGTTTTATATTTGTGGGTTTCAACATAATTCATTGCTGTGAGTGTATATGATACATATGTGTGACACACATGTGATACGGTGAGTATCGAGTTTTGCCTCAATCTGCTTCAACAGAATTCCTTAAATACAAGTATTTTTGTAACGCAGCAGAATTCTTATTCCCTTGCCGTGCCTCGCTCTGTCTATGGGACCTCTCCTACTACACTAACCTGTTCTGAGCCTGCTAGAAAGCTCAGTGGGAGATACATCTATTCTTGCAATGAGTGCTTGAGATGAGGAGGTCCCAGTTTTGATTTGCGCTCAAATGCAACAGAGCAATTTTCAAAAATTCATTTGTGGGGCATGGGTGTCACTGGCTGGGACAGCATTTATTTCCCATCCCTAGTTGCCCATGAACTGAGTGGCTTGCTGGGCCATTTCAGAGGGCAGTTCAAAGTCAACCACATTGCTGTGGTTCTGGAATCACGTGTAGGTCAGACCAGGTAAGGACAGCAGATTCCCTTCCCTAAAGGACATTAGTGAACCAGACACATTTTTCCAACAATCAGCAATGGGTTCATGGTCATCAGTTGATTCTTCATTCCAGATTTTTTTTATTGAATTTAAATTCCACCATCTGCTGTGGAGGGATTCGAACCCGGGGCCCCCGAACACTAGCTGAGTTTCTGGATTAATAGTCTAGTGATAATACCACAAGGCCATCATCTCCCGCGCTGAAGGACTGCTGTTTTCTGGGGTGGCTGGTTGTACATCACAAGCATCAGTGCGCCAGTCAAAAAGAGAATGAAAGTTGGCCAGTGGGCATTTGGCTTATGGTAAGCCAGGTGTTGCGGAGATTGGGGGATTGCAAAGTGGGTGACCAGCAGCCCAGAATTTCCAGGTGGAGCCAAGAGAATGTAGTCCTCCTGGATTTGGTAAGCTAAGTAGGAATTTTTTTCTTGAATTGTTGACCCTTCATGGCACCTGCCTCATGGTAACCCTGGGAGATGGAGTACAGAAAACGATGACTGGCAGGTGGCTGTGCCAATTCTTTTGGGCAAACATTGGGCAGTGTATTATCCAATTTATAAACAGCTTGTGTGAGCATGTGTATATGTGCGTATGTGCGTCCGTGTGTGCGTGTCCATGTGTGTGTGTGTGTCCATGTGTGTGTATGTATGTGTGTGCACACGTGTGTGCGCGTATGTATACATTATGTGTGTGTGTTTGTGTGTGTGCATGCATTGTGGGGGAGTTGAATCACAAAGAAGTTAAAAAATTAAATAGTGAATCTGATTGTCACATTTTCAGCCTAAATATTTTCTTGTGTTCAGTCTTAGACCATTCACAGAATCACTTAATATCCAAATATCTTCTCCTCAGCAACATACACTTGTGTAGCCCACTCTGGAAGTCTGTGAACTACGTTGATAATTTTTATTTTAAGAAGATCTTGGTTTTAATTCCTTAAATACTATTCCTATATAAACAAAATTAAAGTAACATGTGGTACAACTATAATGCAATAAAATCTCACTCTTATAGGGTGCTATGTTCGGTTCTGGGTACTGTGGCAAAGATGCAAAGCATTCAGAGCGTTCAGAAAAGATTCTTGAGAATGTTTCCAGGGATAAGGAACTTTAGTTGTGAAGATAGACTGGAGAAGTTATTCTCCTTGAAGAAGAGAAGGTTGCAAGGAGATTTGTCAGAGGCGTTCAAAATCATAAAGTGTCTGGACAGAGTCAATGAGTGAAAACCACTTTCCACTGGTGGAAGGATTGAGAATGTGAGGGACTCGGATTTAAAAAGCAATGGAGACAGAAGGAGAATCTTTTTCACACAATGAGTGGTTAAGATCTGGAATTATTTGTACTTAAAAGCAAAAGGAACCACAATTTGGGGAGCAGAGAAGTAGAATTTATTTGAGAATAAGAATTGAAAGCCTGACACCTTTCAACATTCCCATTTTGGAGAGGGCGCCCTTATTCTGTGACAAGTTCCCATCACAAATGGGGAATTTATTTAAGATGCGGAATATGCTGCCTGATATATGGTGATGGAGGCAGATTCAATCGAGGCTTTCGAGAGGGGATTGGATTCTTATCAGAATATTAAGAATGGGCAGGGTTATAGGAAAAAGGCAGATGAAAGGCACTAGGTGAATTGTTTACTCAGACAGACGGTGCAGAAACACTGGGCTGAATGGCAGCCTTCCATACTGTAACAATTCTATAATTTCCTGTCAATGTTTCCCCACTGATATATACGATACGTGAGTGGGAGTCATTTCTAGATCAGTAAAAATATAAAGCAGAGAAATGATGTTGAACTGGTATGGAACCAGGGTTAGAGCAGACAATAGAGTTCTGCCAACCTCTGGTTTCCATACTGGGGATGCAGTAAGGTTGTACAAAGTGACAGCAGAATGTAAAGCTTTAACAGTCAGGAATGACCAAACAGGCTTTAGAGTAGAGTAGGGCAGGTAGAAGACTCAATTGTTAAATGGTTGTGGTGTAACCATTTGTTTGCTGGGCTCTACCCTGGCTTTTTACAGACGGGTGGGGGTTGACACGGGCTCTGCAGGAGGACACGGAACACAGCAGCTATAAATTCCAGCCATGGAATAGCTGTAGCAAATAGCATTGTTACTTTTTAAGGTAACCATAGACAGGTATATAAGGAACAGACAGGTGTGGTGATTGGGTGAGATGTAATAGAGCGGGAGGCTGTAGATGTGGGGCATAAACAATGGCAATCACAATGCTCTGTTTCTGCACCAGGAACTCTATGTAAAAGGTTACGGATCAACTAATGTCCTTTCGGGAAGGAGATCTCCTATCCCTGACTAACAAGTTGCAGGGGGCCTGAAAATCTCAGCCATAAATCTTCCACCTGTCTCCCACCAGGAAACCAATGGAATTCCTCGGAAAAAGCAAAGAGTTGGATGTAGCTCGAATGCATTGTTACAAAGCAATTGATGGTCAAATAGTGGAGCTATCAACTTGAGTTCCTTTTGCTCAGTCGGTGGCACAATGGTTAGGACAGTTGCCTCACAGTGCCAGGGACTCAGGTTCGATTCCCAGCTTGGGTCACTGCCTGTGTGAGTCTGCATGTTCACCCCATGTCTGCGTGGGTTTCCTCCGGGTGCTCCAGTTTCCTCCCATACTCAAAAGAAGTGTGTGCGAGTTAGGTTGATTGGCCATTCTAAATTGATCCCAGTTTCGAGGGGGTTAGCAGGGTAAATATATGGGGTTACGAGGACAGGGTGGAATTGCTGTTGGTGCAGGCTCGATGGGCCAAATGGCCTTCTTCTGTACTGTCAGGATTCTATGATGGGAGGTCTCACATGTCAGGCTCAGCTGGGTCCAGCATTTCTGTGGAGAACCAGGTGTTGAAGTTCGATAAGGTATATCAACCAATCCTAAAGGCAAAAATAGGCCCCGCTGCTGAAGACAAGCCAGGTACTGACCTGAACCCTAACAGATATGATCTTATCTGCCGTTCACACCACACTCCCACTGCAGCAAGGTCCTGGAGTTTGGCAGCCAACCAAATCCCACCGAGGTGAATGGTGATAAGATTCCAGTCAATGAGATTTTACACTTGGGGACTTGCACTCCATGGCGAAGAGAGGTAGGGGCATAGCCAACGCAGCCTCTCCGAGGGTGGGCCAGCATGGGGCAGTCGGGATAGCTGGGTGGCACAGATACACCTAATTTGGCCTTTTCACCCACTTGTATTCAAGTAACCAAAATGACTTCCCACTGGTCTTGCCAACTGTGGGGTCAGCACTGAGGGGCATCAGTGGGAAGTGAGGGATTATAGAGCCACATTTTATTTGTCATTTCTTTAAATAAACAAACAGAATATTGAGTAACAGACGTAAGTAAATTCAAGAGTCCCAGGTTCCCAGCAGGGAGCTGTACTTGAAGTGGACGGGGAGTTGGAGGATCTGCACTGTGTTGTAACCTTTGGAGCAAAAGATTGGTGACTTTTCTCTGTAATTCAATATGGTTTAATTTAATTCCAAAACCCATCAATCAGCAAAGAGTTAGTTGCATCTATATTGCATATCCACTACAACAGCCAAGCTAATTACATCGCACCTCTCAAGTGGCGCAGTGATTAGGACTGCCGCCTCACATCACCAGGGACTCAAATTCGATTCCCGGCTTGGGTCACTGTCTGTGTGTGGAGTTTGTACATTCTCTCCATGTCTGCGTGGGTTTTCTCTGGGCGCTCCGGTTTCCTCCCACAGTCCGAAAGACGAGTTGGTTCGGTGCATTGGTCATGCTAAATTCTCCCTCAGTGTACCCAAAGAGGCGCTAGAGTGTGGGGACTAGGGGATTTCACAGTAACTTCATTGCAGTGTTAATGTAAGCCTGCACTAGTAAATACACTTTAAAAAATTTAGAGGTGCTCCGTGCTTCACATCAAGCCCTGGTCTGACTGTGGAAAAAGGTGCAACATCTCAACATTTTATTGGATTCACTGGGCATTTTTTAACTCTCAACTGAGTTGTTGCAAATGATTGGAACGTGGGCACTGCTGTTTGCGTTTCTGAACATTAGCAGCTTTGATGGAGGAGCGAGCTTGTTGTTAGTCTGTTTGCTTGGATCTCACTTGCCAGGAAGGGGAGCTCCAAGCATGTGGAGCCGGACAATATAAACAAGATACCGCCTTGTTAGAATGAATAGTCTCAGATTGGTAATTCATACATCACAACCTAGAACTCAGGCTGGTTGTGAGCTTTGTATATTTAACTGTCGACTCAGGGGATAGCGTCAAAAAAAAATTATTCCTCTTCAATGTGTTTGGAACAAGCTGCCAGAGGTAGTAGCAGAGGCGGGTACAAGTTTTGTCTTTTAGAATAGAATCATTGAATCCCTACAGTGCAGGAAGGAGGCCATTCGGCCCATCGAGTCAGCACTGACCACAATCCCACCCAGGCCCCATTCCTGTAACTCCACATCTTCACCCTGCTAATCCGCTAACACTAGGGTCAGCTCAGCATGACCAATCAACTAATCCTCCACATCTTTGGACTGTGGGAGGAAACTGGAGCCCCCGGAGGAAACCCACGCAGAAACGGGGACAATGTGCAAACTCCACACAGACCTGAGGCCAGAATTGAACCCGGGTCCCTGGCGATGAGAGGTAGCATTTGAAATGCTTTAGCAAAACATTTAGACAATTACATGGGCACAATGGGTACGGAAAGATATGGGCCAAATATGGGCTATTGAGACTAGCTTAGTGGCAAAAGGGCAACATGGACAAGTTGGGCCGAAGGGCCTGTTTCCATACTGTAAACTTCGATAGTGCTGTGTTGTAAAATTAAACATGAGGTAGGCCTGATCATTTGAGCAGATTCAGGCGCCATGTAATAATTCTGTGAAAAGATTTGACAAGTTTTATGCCTAATTCAGAATATCTCTGATGAGGTTTTTACAGAAAGGAGATGAGGCTGGAATTAAAGCAGCTTAATAAAAGTGAAATGTTGAGCTGAACTTACTGGGACTGTGGGTGCTGCTAAAAGCTCGGCAGGGCGACCGCACCAAGAACCTCCGGCCTTCCCAAGCTCATCACTCACATGTATGCAGATTTGGCTACGCGGTGACATTGCGCCGTAACAGGGACTCAGATGTGTGCTTAACAAGGCAGCAAAAACTGTCCGCAAACAGCGGGGAGGAGTGAGGCACAGCAGCAGCCACTCACAGCCAGCTCACATGCATTCCACAGCCATTCAACAGCATGGTGCTGCCTTTGTCTGAATCCATCTTACTAATGGGTCAAACAATCCAAATGTTTGACCTACGGAAAGGTTCCGTATTCAGTTTCAATAAATTACTGTTTACGACAGAGTTAGCTTGAGCTGTATTTATTTAAGCCCCATTTCAAACCATCGATGCAGTTTATTTCTTCGATTTAAAGGAGCTGCTTCTAAACACCTTCTCAGTGCCAGCATTTTGAAACATCTTTCATTCATATAATTTTATGCAATCACGTTCTTGAAGTTCTGGAATACACTGAAGAAATTTTCCTTTCTAAAAGAGGTTTGTCAAATTGGACAGTCAAAATGTGTCAGGAGGGCAATTTTAACCGTCATCACGGAGTTGATTATTTTTACATGGAGTTTTTATTGCAAAGAAAGAGGCCCTTTGGCCCATTGGGCCTGTGCTGGCCATTAGGCACCTCTCTATTTTGTATGAAGGATTGTAGCCCAGTCCATCACACAAACCAGTCTCCCATCTATTGACTCTGTCTACACTTCCCGCTGCTCGGCAAAGCAGCCAGCATAATCTCGGACCCCACACACCCCGGACATTGTCTCTTCCACCTTCTTCCTTTGGGGGAAAGATATAAAAAGTCTAAGGTCTTGTACCAGCTGACTCAAGGACAGCTTCTCCCCTGCTGCCATCAGACTGTCGAATGGACTTACCTCACATTAAGTTGATCTTTCTCTACACCCTAGCTATGATTGTAACACTACATTCTGCACCTCCTCCTTTCCTCCTTTATGAACGGTATGCTTTGTCTGTATAGCATGCAAGACAATACTTTTCACTGTATGTTAATGAGTGTGACAATAATAAAGCAAATCAAATTAAATTTTAATCACAATTTCCCAGTATATAGTCCATAGCCTTGGTTGTTCTCAGTTCTTTTAATTCACGTGATGAAACAGTTGCCAGAAATAACTTCATGCTTCATGTCCTGAGTTTGTTATAATTTATTCCTGGGACGTGGGTCTGGCTGGCTAGGTCAGCATTTATTGTCCATCCCTAATTGTCCTGGAGAAGCGGGCGGTGAGCTGCCTCCTTGAACCACCGCAGCCCCAGCTGTTATTAAACTATATTTAAAACATGGAGGCCGGAATTCTCCGACTGATCACACCCTGCTACTGCTGTCAGCGAGGATGGAAAATTAGACACTCTGCCAAGTCTCCGTTCGCTGCAGCGGGTCTGGAGAATCCCAGCCTCAGGCTGAGAACCTTGTCATGCAACTGCCATTTAAATCTCTCCTATTTGGGCAAACTTCAGCTGAAGAAAGGTTCCAATTATTACTGTGTCAGAGTTGAGCAGGGCACGGTTCTATAGGTCGCACTGAATGGAACGCTGATATTTGTTTGGAGCTGAAAGTGTAATTAGCTTGATTTCCATCGCTCCAGTATTGTGCTTTCAGCTACCTCTGGAATTCCCCCCCTAAATCTCTCTGCACCACCATTCTTCTTAAATACAGCCTGATACCAACACCTTCAACTAAATATTTGCTCATCTATAGGGCGGCACGATGGCACAGTGGTTAGCACTGCTACTCACAGCGCCTGGGAGCTGGGTTCGATTCCCGGCTTGGGTCACTGTCTGTATGGAGTTTGCACATTCTCCCCTTGTCTACGTGGGTTTCCTCCAGGTGCTCCAGTTTCTTCGCGCAGTCTGAAAGGCATGCTGGGTTATTGACCTGAACAGGTGGCGACTAGGGGAATTTCACAGTAGCTTCATTGCAGTGTTAATCTTACTTGTGACTAATAAATAAACTTTATTTTTATGACTCATAATGGAATATCTAGTGAGATACCCGGTTAGTTTGACTTTTTCTTACACTTCCGTTTAAAAGGTAATAGGCCTGTATGTTTTGGGAATTGTGATGTTTGAAGAGCTGAGGAAATCATAGAATCCCTACTGTGCAGAGGAGGCCATTCAGCCCATCAAGCTTGCACCAACTCTCCAACAGAGCAGCTTACCCAGGTACTGACTCTGTGACCCCATATATTTAATCCCCCAACCTACACATCTTGAGACACTATAGCTGGGATTTTACTGGCACGCCTGCCATGATTCTGGGGGCGGGTGAGGCTCGGAGAATGGCATTGTCTGTTGGCCTTGGGTGGGATTTTACAAACCTTGGGCAGACATGCCGGTAAAATTCTACCCAAAGGGGCAATTTAACATGGCCAAAGTATCTAACCTGCACATCCTTGGAGCAGCCTGGTCCTTAAGAATGATGGAACAAAGAGTACATTTTCTTAACTCATGAGAGTTAAACATTGAGCAGCATGAGTCAAAATGGGTGAACTCAACATCAGATATAGAAAGGGAAATAAAGAGACAGGAAAAAAGATTGGATTAAGAGAAAGAAAAATAAAGAGAAAGAAAGATTTTTTGGATTTTAGTGTAACACCTTAAATATCCTGCTACATTTTAACACCTGAACGAACACAATTTCACAGTTTTAATTGTTTACTTTCAATGGAAGATGTGTTGATTGTCACTAACAATTATCACTTCATTGCAAAGGCACTTGTGCTATTTAATTATGAGACTTAATTTTCTGTAATTAGTTTAATGGGCAATTAATGTGGAAGTATAACCAAAAGGTTCATAAAAAAGAGAACAATAGAATATAGAATCATAGAATCCCCACTGTGCAGAAGGAGGACATTTGGCCCATCAAGTTTGCACCAATTCTCCGAAAGGGCATCTTGCCTACGCCCTCTCCCCATACCCTACATATTTACCCCGCTAATCCCCCAAACCTACACATCGTGGGACACTAAAGGACAACTTATCATGGCTAATCCTGCAAATTTTCTGACCTGGAAGGAAATCGGAGCACCCGGAGGAAACCCAAGCAGACACGGGGAGAATATGCAATCTCCACACAGACAGTCACCAGATTGAACCTGGATCCCTGGTGCTGTGAGGCATCAGTCCTAATCACTGTGTGCCACCGTGCCGCCCCTATAAAAGTCAACTAGCCAGGAAGAAAAAGCAGACCGTGAGAGCTTTTGCAAGTTTAATAGGAGGATAGTATCTAAAGTAAACATTGATGCCTTGGAGGAAGAGATAGGAGATATTATCATGGGGATATTGGAAGTTGCAGAGTTGTTGAGCAAATATTTGGTATCTGTCTTCAAAACAGAAGACACAAGTTACAGAGCATGAATAGAGGACAACCTAGTGGCTAATGAAAATGAGGAACTTCAAAGTAATCAATATCAATAGAGAAAACATTTGGAGAAACCTACAAACTGACAAACATCCAGGATGTGGTGGCTTACATCGTCTGACGCAAGTGCGCACAAAGATAGTGGGTGGATTGGTTTTGATTTTCCAGAATTCCCTCAATTCTATAATAACCACAACAGACTGGAAATTAGTAAATGTAATACCAGAATTCAAGAAAGGAGGGAAAAAGAGCAAATGGAATGACAGGCCAGTCAGCTGACATCAGTTGGCAGGAAAATACAAGAACTTGTTATTAAGTAAATCTTGAAATTAACTTAGAAAATCATAGGAAGATCAGACAAAGTCAAGGTGGTTTTTATGAAAGGGAAATTGTGTAGATAAAGGGGAATATTACAGACATGGAAAAGAGAGATAACCTTTCCTCTTTGTCTTCCTCACCAATTAGTTGCTCACAATGAGATTTGTTTAGAAGGAGTGTTTTATACTTTTTGAATGCTGTAATCTTAAAAAAGGGACACAAAACAGGCTTCTCGCAAGTTTAAATCAAAGAAAGGATAAATGTTTATTTACACAACAAATGTAAATATAACAAATACGCCACCCACTCAAACACACAGAAACATATTCACACAAGAAGAGATAAGTTGCAGTGAAGATGCATACACTTATTATTAATAAAATAACAAGAAGTGGGTCATGTGTCCTTACTTAAAATGCAAATATTGCCGATCTGAATGATTTCTCTCTCCTAGTTCTTTTATGAAAAATGGACTTGGAAGTTTCTGGGATTTCTTATGAAGTTATGGCTGAGCCTGTATGGAGGAGAAAGTTAGAACCTTGCCGGTATCTGTCGGCCAGAACCTCAATCACAGTCTGAATGGACTGTTTAGACAGGGTTAGGTTCATCTTCCCAGGTGGTTATCCCTTTTGTTCCAGACTGACCTACTCTGGTCTGCCCTTGGAAGAATAATAAAATTTGTCATCTCAAGCCAGTTTCAATCATGTGACAATAGAATCAATACTTTCATTATCCTCACAAATGATCTGATGTCATAAGATATTGCCGCACAAAGAGAAATGAATGATGGCAGCTCACACTTGCTCTTGTTACATTTTGAAGGTGCAGATAATGAGTTTTGGGTGATCATTTGTATTTCAGTTTCTAGAAATACCTTGGCAATTGGAGCTGGAACGATGGTGATGTATCCAGGGTCCTCCAGATGGACATTTACATCTCAATGAGATTCCTCCGTCTGGACACAAAGCACAGAAATGTTACCTGACCTCCATCTTGGGTCAGGTAAATTACCCATCATGCCTTCCAAAGAAATAGGAGCCTCCACCTTGAGCAAGCAAAGTCCTGTCCATAAGCAAAGGTCAGCAGACAAATAAATGCCCGATTTTATAATATAGACTTCACACCCAAACACCCCATCAAACCAAAAGTGACATCACCGGGAATAAAACGGAGATCAGAATAAATGTAAAAAGGTATGTGAAATTTTCACTTAACTTAAGATAAATGGGTTAAGAAAGATGTTGGATGGATAATTCTCTGAGAAGGGAATGAAGATACTGAGAGATGAATGATGGAAAATAAAATTGTTAGAATAGTCGATATAGTTCCTTCCAAATCAATGGAAATGTCAACAAATAATTGGGTTGGAGAAAAAGCCAAAGTCAGAATATTAGAGAAAGTAACATTCAAACTGTTCAATTTGATCAGACAATATACTGAGCACTGGCTAACTGGCAGACATTCAAATGTTAAAGGAAATCCAGATTCCTTGCACTTTCTCTGCATGCTAACTATGACTGTAACACTACACTCTCCACATTCTCCTTTCCTTCTCTATGAATGGTATGCTTTGTCTGTATAGTGTGTAAGAAACAATAGTCTTCACTGTATCCCAATACAAGTGACAATAATAAATCAAATCGAAGAGAAAAGCCATAGGATCCTCATGTTGTAGGTCTGAGGTATGGAGAGAGATGTGAGAAACTTGGCAAGTTAAGTCCCAAGAAGTTGTCTTATATTCATAGGATCATACAGTGCAAAAGGAAGTCATCTGGCCCATCGAGTTAGCACTGACCACAATCCCACCCAGGCCCTATCCCCATAACCCCATGCACTTACTCTGCCAGTCCCCCGACACTAAGGGACAATTTAACATGGCCAACTCACCTAACCCACACATCTTTGATTGTGGGATGAAACTGGAGTACCCGGAGGAAACCCACACCGACGTGGGGAGAATGTGAAAGCTCCACACAGACAGTGACCTGAGCTGGGAACCAAAGCTGGGTTGCTGGCGCTGTGACGCAGCGATGCTAATCACTGTGCCACCATACCCGTGCCGGTCCATAGAGAGAAACCTGAGGCAGTAAACTACATGGAAGATCCTCCCAAAAATTCAAAAAATGCAAGGGGGACATAGATTCAGGAAGCAAGAAGAAGGGACCTGGGATCGATTTCCGGCTTGGGTCACTGTCTGTGTGGAGTTTGCACGTTCTCCCCATAGATGTCAGAGTGTGGCAACTAGGGCATTTTCACAGTAACTTTATTGCAGTGTTAATGTAAGCTTACCTATGTCACTAATAAATAAAGTTTAAACTTTAACATTTAGGATTGGTGTCAGGAAGTTCCTCATTGTGAGAACAATGACCATTGGGTAACGTTCTAGTTGAGCAGTGAAGGCAAGAACTCTGGAATTATTGATGAGGTGGCAATGGGGGGAACGCGGAGAGCCTGAAGACAGATGAATTTGAATGAATCAAATGGCTTTCCTCATCTTTAAGCAGGCTGTGATCCAGTGAGTGAGGATGGCCACGGTGATTGATATGTCAAAGTGGATTTTGATTATCTTTTCACGCCAAGCAGAATTTTCACCATTTTCTCCTAATGGAATTTTTTATCTTCAAATATCACTTCGTTCGGGGAAGGAGATGAATTGGGAGGGAATAGAATCAGGCCACGGGATGATGCTTTTCATGAAAAAGTGATGGAACCATGAAGCGTGATCCCCAAAACGGTGTTTAAAAAGAAACCTCATCGAATTAAAAAAAATGGGTTTATAATTATTCCACAAAATCCCTGGTCTCATTATAAGTGACGGAACTGCAGACTGCAATCTGCAAAGTCCTGGTACAAGTCCCAGAATCTCAGTTAACAAAATAAATTAACCCTTTAGTCGCTACAGCCCAGTAGACCTGATGCTTGTGCAGTAGCTCTTGATCCTTTGGGAGCAATAGATCCAAGGGGCTGAATTTCCCTAGCGCCTGGGCTGGCAAGCTTGGAGGCGAGGTGAGCAGGCGGGGGGTGGCGGGAGGAGGGTAATGAGATGGGAAAACAGGGAGGACTGTGTCTGGATGGCTCCCTAATGCGTTGCCATTGTCAGGAAAGATCCCCCAGGGCTGGCGGGGAACGAGATACGCCACACTTTACACGTTAGACTGATCACCGCCCCAGTTCGGGCCAATTATATTTCACTGGTAAAGCTGCCCCCTACCACAAATGGAGGCCATCAACTCAATAAAGTTGGCCATTGAAAACAGGCGAGGGGATCACAGGAGCTGGAGGCCAGTGCTGGAGCTGCAGGAAGTAAAGTCCACACTCTGCTTCCAAATGTTCCTCCGGAGGGGATTCCCCTGAGGGGCCTTGACCCAAATAATTATTGGATTGAATCTGTGCCTCTGAGGGTGTCGTGTGCAACAGGACAGTGAGCACTGAGGCAACCAATAGGAGGTTGATGCCCAGAGGTTTCCACCGCTGGTCTCAGTGCCGGGGAGTGTGGGGTTGGGACTGCCATTGTGTCCTGGGATCGGGATCCTGGAGCCCAATGGGGAATAAATGAACTGTCCTGTTTTTATGCTTTTGTCTTCTTCTGTGGCTCATTTGCTATTGCCGCTCTTTGGAATAGAACTTTGTGATTTAGTCAACAAGACTCTTTTCAAGAACGGTAGAAATATTAAATTGTAAAATGCAACATTCGACATTTATACTGAAATGATATTATTGGCTGTCCTGGTTTTTGTGGATTTATGATAAAGTCAGTGGTCAGAATTTTCTGATCTCGTGCGCCCCATCCCCACTGCCGGAGAGAATGGAGAATTTGCTGCTCAGCCAAAGGACCATTCATTGCGGCGGAACCGGAGAATCCCAGTCATGGACGAGGTCGGAGAATTCACAGCATCATAGAATCCCTACAGTGCAGAAGGAGGCCATCCAGCCCATCGAGCCTACAGCAGTAACAATCCTACCTAGGCCCTCTCTCCATAAGCCCATATGTTCTCCCTACTAATCCTCCCGACACTAAGGGGCAATTTAGCATAGCCATTCAACCTAACCTGCACATCTTTGGAGCATGGGAGGAAACTGGAGCACCTGGAGGAAACCCACACAGACACAGGGAGAACATGCAAACTCCACACAGACAGTAAGCCGAGGGTGAAATTGAACCTGGGTCCCTGGCTTGTGAGGCAGCAGTGCTAACCACTGTGTCACTGGTCCAGCAAGTGTTTATTAGATTAAACTAGACAAGAGTTGAGATGGCCTGGATAATGCTATTATTAATCATTCTATTCTTGACCGTTGAATATAGCTGATTAGGATCTGGGGGAAAGTGTAAACACTTAGTCGAGGTTGGTGTGTGACTCCATCTTATACTGGTTCAATTCCATCAGTTTGGAACTTGTCTCCATAAGCCCACATTGTGGATTCATAAGATTAATGAATTAGTTCACATCCTTCTTTCTGCTTAATCATCTTCAGGGAGTGAGAGGTTCTGAAGTATCCACTGCAGTTGTTTAGGTTTAATAATCCCTAAAGGTAAATCTCAAACAATAAGCATCCTTCTCACTGACATTTAATGAAACAATTGAAGAGTGGTTGATGGATTTTTTTTAAAAAGAAAAAGTAAAGGAACTTCAGCTATTGACATCAATTTTCATCGTGTTTGGTCATCAATCATAAAATAATTACAATAGTAATCTACACTATATAATATGTCATTTAAACATTAGGAACATGAGCAATAAACCCTCCATAAATAATTGCAATGAGACTACACATTCTAAGATCACCCTATATGTAAATGTTTAATGTAGGTTATAGCAATTACGGTATGTAACTGTAACCCTTTAGACAGTGCAATTGAGTTATTAAATTTTTTGAAAGGTTATTTATAATTGTATTCATTTCCTACAGTGAAACTGCTGTGAAAATTGCTTTAAACTAGTCAACAGAAAGACTTGCTAACTGCACTTTCACACTCTGTGTCGTAATTAATGCAATTTTTTGACTGGAAGAACATGATTTACAAGCTCGTCGATAAGCTAAAGCAGCGAATGTTATTTCAATAATATTTTGTGAGCCTCATTTTTGGCTCGCACAGAACACAATGGTTCAATGTATAGCTTATGGCCTAACATTGATGATTAGCAGTTAATGACCTTCAGTGTAACGTAGATACTATATACGTAGACATATCATTTTGCACCTTTCTACATCTATTTAATAAACTATAATCCTTGTTCAGTAATGTCACTGCTGACAAAATGCTGAATGAATGGCGGAATGACAAGAAATTCATCATAAGAGGAGATTTCACATCTCATTTCCTTGAAGGTGCTGTTTCAATGATTGTCTTTTTGTTGGAAAAGTTGTGGCAATATTTTAATTCGGGATGGAGCCATTCTGCCAATGACTTACACAGCGGCACAGTGACACTGTGGGTAGGGACCCGGGTTCAGTTCCAGGCTTGGATAACTGTCTGTGTGGAGTCTGCATCTTCTCTCCACCTTCCCCTCGGAGAAAGCAGCCAGTGTAATCAAAGACTCCACACATCCCAAACATACCCTCTTCCACCTTCTTCTGTCAGGAGAAAGGGTTGCACAGTGACACAGTGGTTAGCACTGCTGCCTCACAGCATCAGGGACCCGGGTTCAATGCCCAGCTTGGGTAACTGTGCGGAGCCTGCACCTTCCCTGCGTGGGTTTCCTCCGGGTATTCAGTTTCCATCCAAAAGACATGTTGGTTAGGTGCGTTGGCCATGCTAAATTCTCCTCAGTGTACCCAAGCAGGTGCTGGAGTGTGGCAACGAGGGGATTTTCACAGTAATTTCATTGCAGTGTTAATGTAAGTCTACTTGTGACACTAATAAGTCAAACTTATCAGGTACTGATTTTGTTAATAATATTTATTCCAAGTATCTTTTTGAGACATGGGAAACACCCTCAGGTTTTATGCATGTTATTTTCTAAATGGTGGCAGTGGGCAACAGTAGATGCCGGAAGGCAGCCTGGAAAAGGCTTTTAACTGGTTTACAGATCCATCTGCTGTGAATATTTATTGTGGTCTGACTCAGTCAACCATAGCAAAGTGAGTGTTGAAGTTTCGAGAAAAGCAGAATCCCGTTTGTTTGTAAAAAAATTGAACTATTAATTGCTTTCTGGCAGTGATAGTGTGTAGGGAGATCTGCAGAATTCTCCTAAACAAATTAGCTGTAAACTGAGTGAGAGGGCGCAGGGGTCATCATATAAAGCCAGTAGCTGACAGGCACTGGGATCTCTGTGCATAACACACAGAACAGATGTTCCCAAAGATGCAGTGATTATTGCATTGGTAATAAAAAAGCATCAGCTTACAGGGGGGAATAATGGATGCTAGTAACTAGAAAGTGTTCCCAAAGGAGAAAATGACAGAAATCTGCTGTATCTCCAGATCACGGGGGTATAATTAAACCTCCAGTAACAGTTGTTAATAGGCTGCAAATAAAATTGAGGGGAATTTTTACACAACCTTTCCTTTGTCCCTTTTTGAATGGGACCGGGACATTTGGAGGCAAAATTGTGCAGCATTATATGGTTACAGGCAAGCTGTTTTACCATGTTACCTAGTTTAATTAGCGTAATAACGTAAATAAGATTACAATCTCAAATTTGTACTGGCCGAGAGCCCACGTCCCAAATGAGATCATCAGCTGCTTATCCTAGGAAAGAAAACTTCACCGCTCCAAAAATTCAATTCACCAGTTCTGAGTATCATTTGCAGAATCTAAATGGAGACATGGTTTGCTCATTAACATTCAAGGATTCCTGGAACATGTCTGTGCCACTTGATTACCAGAATTAAATTAGAATTATGATATAAAGGCTGGTTGCATTGCAACTGAAAATACGCTTAAATCCTTAGAACCGCTCAGAATTGTGTTTGAATCAAGTTTATGCTTGGGGGATTGGAAAAGCTATAATGGGGAAAGGAGTGGACTGGTATTATGGAATTTTACACATGGGTCACATATGCATTTATCCAGACTTTGACAATATAAGCTCCGGTTATTTACTTCAACAGAAGACCTTTCACAACCCTCAAGAGGTCAAACAGTACATTTTATTGAAGTATTGTAATTGTATTAGAATTGGGCTACTTTAGAAATCAGATAGTTGCGAAGGGCTATATTTTTTTTTTGCAAGGCTTCACAGTTCCACCCCAAAGCTGCTGGAACCTTAGCTTTCTGGTGCTAAAACTTTAAAAGTAATTTCTGTGCGGCTTTCTGTGGTCCACAGTAACAATCCTGTGTAATTTATAGGCCGAATTGGTGAAACTATGTTGGCAGTGAGGAACAGTGGATGCATTGTCTGTGGTAAGCAAGCCTGTAAATGTGTTAAGGGACTGATTACGCTGTCAAAGGTCAGTTACCTATTTTATGCTGTTGTTTCTTTTTATGATTTTTCTAGTTTTCAGACCATTTGTATCATTCCTCTTAAACTGGTGACTAAAAAGATACAAAAGTCTGAGATTACGTACCAATCGATTAAGAACAGCTTCTTCCCTGCTGCCATCAGACTTTTGAATGGACCTGCCTTGTACTATTAAGCTGATCTTTCTCTGCGCCCTAACTGTAACACCACACTTTGCACTCTCTTTCCCTCTATGAATGGTATGCTAGTGCACAAGAAACAACACTTTTCACTTTATGCTAATACATGTGACAATAATAAATCCAACCAAAAATGGGCCACGCCCAAAAACTCACATCAGCTATTTTTAAAGAAGGTGACAAAATCTATCACTCTCACAAAAACAGCCACACAACCATTGATTTCCTGCAGAGGCCATTCAGCCCATCAAGTCTGCACCAGAAGGGATTTTGCTCAGTGCTTGTGTCTGAGGTGGGAGCTGCCAGCGTAGGGAGGGACACAAGGAGGCAGCACAAAATGGAGGTGCCCTCTGAAGTTTTTTTAGAGTAAAAACAAGACCGTAGCAAACATTGTGGCGGCAGCCCTCTGGAAGTCTCAGCTAGGAGAGGTGGAGGGTTAATTTCAGTGAGGTACCACTGGCCCACCAGGGTCTGTCACTGGGAGGCCTCCTCAGCTCATTGACAGGGCTCCAGACTTTGCTGAGGACCCACCGGTAGGCTTATGATGAATGTTCTCAGTTCGCTGACCTGGCTATCCACCACAGATGGACAGGTATCTTCCAGCCTAGCCTCAGGGTTAGTGACCAGGAGGCAGGACCATAGCAACAGCTGGAAGTGGAAAGTCGCAGAGTAGCTGTTTCTCACCCTGTTTCTTCAATTCATCCCAAGATCTCTCCCACTCTCTGTGCTAATTAACTCAGCCCATTCATTATGTCCCATTTGTGTCACAACATACGTTCCTCTGTGTTGAATGGCAGGAATGAGTTCCGCTTACTTGCTCCAATTGTTGACCACACTCTATATCTTTTCAGGTGCTTCACCAGACTCGATTCAGATCCAAGTTTGGCACATCTGCAAATATTTTCACCTTACATTGAATACCTCACCCTTGGAGATTTGTGTAATTCAGATACAACACACAGCGGAGCCCAAAGCACTGGAGTGAGTCACTTGGTTCTCCTTCTCGGTGTGAGATCATTCTCCGAACTGGGACCAGTTTCTTCCTCTTTTATCTAACTCTTTATCCACTTCAAAGGATTCCCATTTCTTCAGCTAGTGAGCAGACTTCATCGAAGAGTTCAGAACAGGAACCTAGCTGATTATAGCTACTGTTTATGATGGAAATTCCTTTGGATTTTCTTTACAGTTAATTGTTTAATGAGTGTAATTACATTAAATGATATATTTAGCCAATAACATTGTTACACTTCTTCAAACTTGAGCTATTAAGCATAGATGGGTTAGGTCCTTCGAGAGGTACATTTTCCCAACGATTCATGTCTTGATGAGATTGTTTAATCTCCACTCTTCCCACTGAATTGTTGTCAGCCATAATTTAAGTTTGGCAATAACTTGTTTAAAATAAACTGCACCAAAAAAGATTGATCATCAAAAAATTGCCCAAATCTCACCATTTCCTCTACAATCCCCTTTCTGAACTGCAGTGACATTGTGATTACAATGGGACGAGTTACAGAACAGTTTTTCAAAAAGTTGCAGCGAGGTTTCAAGGTTCATATAAACATAATAGTTAAAATCCCAAAACACGTCACACAACTCTACAGAATTCCAGTGTCTCAACCGTTAACTGGATCCATGCCAGTTGGTGAAGTTAAAACAAAGACACAGCCAATGTATTGACCTAGTTCACAGCCAACACACCAAGATCCCAGCTATCCCCATTTATAGATGTACAAATACCCATCACCTGTTCAGCAATGTGATTGCCATGGGTGGCACGGTAACACAGTGGTTAGCACTGCTTTCTCTCAGCGCCAGGTTCAGTTTCTGGCTTGGGTCACTGTCTGTGCAGAGTCTGCACATTGTCCCCATGTCTGCGTGGGTTTCCACTGAGTGCTCCAGGTTCCTCTCACACTCCAAAGATGTGCGGGTTAGGTGGATCGGCCATGTTAAATTGTCCCTTAGTGTCAGGGAGACTAGCGAGGGTAAATGCATGTGGTTATGGGGATAGGGCCTGGGTGGGCTTGTGGTTGGTGCAGAATCGATGGGCCAAATGGCCTCCTTCTGCACTGTAGGATTCTAAACTGTAATGATAGAATACAGTGGCACAGCGGTTAGTACTGCTGCCTCACAGTGCCAGGGACCCAGGTTCAATTCCTGCCTTGATCCAGTCCAGTTTTGGGAGGGATCCTGTGTTTGTGTGCAGTCCTGTTTGCTTCAGTCGATGCAAAGAATCCGTTTTATGATATTTCTGCTGATGCACAATTACATTTAAATGCTAGACTGTCGGGGTTAACTAACTCTGCTAAACTGACTAATTGTAGCTAACTTGACTACACATAGAATCAGAAGGCATGATGTGTCAGCTAAAAACTTACTGCATTCCTGAAGGGTACACAATACAGGCAAACAACACTTTCCCATAGGAGCAGCTGTGAGGATTGTTTTTCTAGATGGAGACAGCATGTGAAGGATACTTCCAATAATGGAATAAGGTTGAGGTAGATTTTGCTGTGAGTTCAGTTCAGTTCTTAGATTAGAGGGACTGGCTGAGAAGCCAGTCTCCAAGTTTGTTTCATTTTTGCTTCCGTTACGTTAATTCTTTAAGTTCTTTTCAATGAAAGAAACCATTTTAAAATTCACATCAGTGCTGTCCTGTCCTCTCTTCAAATTAATGAGCGAACCCAACAGGTCGGTAGCCTTCCCCTGCCACGCTCTGAGAACAGCATGTCCTTAATGGTCTAAAAGAGGACCTCCCAGATCAGTGTCCGCAAAATGAGGGGTTTCCTTGCCCTCGGTCAGAGTCCTCGGCCTTTCCTACTCCTTGGCTGCTGCTGCAGTTCACCTACAGCCAATTAACAGGCTTGGCTTGTGAAAGGTGGGGCAGTGGCTGTTTCCCCTCACCCCAATCTGGAACAAGGTAAGACACCTCACAACACCAGGTTAAAGTCCAACAGGTTTATTTGGAATCATGAGTCTTTAGAGCGCTGTTCCTTCATCAGGTGAACTCCACAATCTGGAGCAAGATCAGGATACTGACACAGTTGCAACATCTGTTTCCCAGGCCCTGAAGGAAAAATCAGATGCTAGCTGCCAGACCACAGTGAGCATCAGAAGATGAGAGGAGTGTGGTTTGAGCCACTGGCAAGCAAACCATCATTGTCAATTATACTGCAAGACGAATAGAGCCTTGGAAACAGATTGCTTGACTGCACATTGAAGGGAAGAATGTTACATATTGCAGAAGAACCTCAAACTATCAGGTAGAGAAAACTAAAGTTAATGCTTGGTTTAAAATGAGAGAAATGATTCATCAATCAGACTTAAGCTGAAGAGTTTCAGCCTCTTAACTTCTAAGAATGACACAAACACAGGTTCTAAATTTGGATGAAATATCAAAGGAACAGAAAAGGAAAGGAATTATTTCTTCTGCAACAGATATCTACAGTAAATATTTTTACTGAAGGAACTAGCGTATTATAAGATGAATGTTGATAAGGCATTGTACATAGTCCCCCAGTCAGGGGGATTCCCTGTCTTAGCGAAAATGATGACAGGTACAAACCTGGAAGTCACACCCCCCCAGGAACCTGGCCCCCTCCATTTGTGTTGGGGTGGGGGATGGGGCCACATTCAAAACTGCATATCTGTAGTTCATGGAGGAAACTGTACGTGTTAAAGTGTGGTGCCTCAATCAGACCTGATTAGTGAGGCAGCCAAAATGTTATGTGCACACTTCAGAGCAAGTAGGAGATGCCCTAAAGCTGCTTTGGAGAAGTTAGGAGAGCCTTTTGGAGAGGTAGGGTATCCTTTTGTATAAGTCCCAAGACACCTTTGGGGGAGGCCAGCTGCCCTTTGGAAGAGGTAAGGGATCCCCTTGTTAAAAGTAGACATGAATCTGTGGAAAACATGTATAAATTGAGTGGACTCTCAAGCTCAATTGGATTGTCAAGAGAAATGCCAAGGTGACAAGGAGTTTAAATCTCCAGCCCTTTAAATATTCAAGAGAAAAAAGAACTGTCTGTAGTGATAAAAAAAATTAGTTCTTGCTATTTCACTCTGATTGTTGACATGACCCTTAGGGCCTTTATTCCAGGATTAGTGCTGCATGACTTATTTCATAACCTCTAATTATCACAGTGAGTTGCCTGTCAGTTTACAATTTGATTGACACCTCCAGGTGGCGATTAACTCTTTGAAGTTGGATGATGAATAAAAATGCTTCTTTTTGTCAGGGGTAAATGTGGAGCCCAAAATTGTCCCAACTCTTTGCGAGTGACTTGGAATGAAAATTCAGTCCATAGATACGAATAATAATTCTTAGTCTGGACATCTTCCACTCAAAGCCAGGCTGCTGGTCAAGGATTCCTGTACATTCACTCTGATGGTTGTGGTTGTTTTTGAGGAAATTTGCACCAGTAACTAAGACATGGAATAAAAGTGACTGTAACAACATGGATACAAACTTAGCTGAGTAATAGTAAACAGAGAATAGTAATGGGCAATATGTATTTTTCAGGCTGGAGAAAGGTTCATAGTGGTGTTCCCCAGTTGATACTGGGACCCTTGCTTTTCCTGATATATATTAAGGACCTAGATCTTGGAGTGCAGGGGACAATTTCAAAGTCTGTGGATGATACAAAATTTGTAAGTATTTTAAATGTGACGAGGACAGTGTAGAACTTCAAAAGTATGTAGGGTGGACAGATGGCTGGCAGATGAAGTTCAATGTGGAGAAGTGTGATGTGATACAGTCTGGTAGGAAGAACATGGAGAGACAATATAAAAATAAGGGGTAAAATTCTCAAAGGGGAGCAGAGGGAGCTGGGCGTATTAGTACATAAATCATTGAAGGTGGCAGGACAGGTGGAGAAAGCAGTTGATAAAGCATGTAGTAATCTGTGCTTTATTAACAGGGACATGGAGTACAAGGGCAATGAGATTATGCTGAAATTGTCTAAGACACTAGATACAGTTCAGTTCTGGGCAACTCACTATAGGAAGGATGTGAACATATTGGAAAGAGTGCAGAAGAGGTTTACAAGAATGGTTCCAGACATGAGAAACTTCAGTTACGAGGATAGATTGGAGAGGTAGAGATTATTCTCCTTGGAGAGGAGAAGGCTAAGAGGAGGTTTGATAGAGATCGAAGCCAGGCAGTACTATAACTGCTGATCCAAGATTCCTGTGCATTTACATTGATGGTTGTGGTTGTTCTTGGGGAAGTGCAGGTGGACAAAGTAGGTAGGTAGAAACTGTTCCCATTTGTAAAAGGATCGAGAAGGAGATGGCACATATCGGAACAGCAGAAAACCATTCAGCCCCTTGGACATGTTGTGTCATTCCGTTAGATTGTAACTGAACTCTATTAACCTGCCTGATCTGCACAGCCTTCACTACCCAGATACAACATTGTAATTGTCTCAGCGTCCGTAACCACTTTCAGGTGGGAACTCCAGATTTCCATTGGTTGAGTGTAAGAAGTGCTGAGGGTGGGCTGGCCATTGGGAAAGGGCTACAAGCCCCTCAACGTATATTGAAAACTATCGCGATGCAGAAAATGGCACGTGACGTTATTGTGCAAAATACCACAGAGTGAATTCAAACAGTGTCAGCTCAAAATCCCAGCATTATTGATGATACACTACAGTAATTTTATTGTATCTATACCCAACTGAACATTGTTAAGCTATTGCTAAGTTATTATTCAGCTATCATAAAGCTATTGCCAGATTGATTTTGCCAGCAGCAGTCATCATGCATCATACAAATTCCTTGTCAGGCATTGTCAAAGAGATGGAAGCACTGTGCAGTAATTGCCATTCTTTTGTTAATATAATGACCAGCTATTATTAACCACTATCAGTTGCAAAACTCCATTTTACTAAGGGCATTTCACATGGTTTACCCTTGAGAAACTTTCTTTGCACAAAATTATTGCATCTTTTGTGTCTCCGTTTTTATGCGCTTGGGGGACATTACGCTGCTTCACATTAATCCTTACACCGATCTAATCGGAGCCATGGAGGATACAAATGCCATGCTTACATCTGTAACTTTACACCAGAAGGAAGTGTTGTTGGATCCCATATCAGTATCAGGTAGCCAGTTCGTGCCACATTCAATATAACAGCCAGTATGGATTTATCGTACACTGTAAACCTCACCACTCCAGAGATAATGTCAAAGCACTTTTGATATTCATTCTGCGAAGGTATCAACTGTGGTTGGTTTGAAACTTGTATCTGCATCCTCTGTAATCTTCAACTGTGAAAAGTGAAGCCATTACCCAAGCTTTTTTAGGAAAGATAAAACGATCCGTAAAGTTACAAAGATATTTTTCTTGTGTTAACACACATGGTCTGCAAGTCTAAGTGGAGATATACCTGGCTCCAGGTGAAACTTCTGCATAGCTTTCCTTTTTTAAAAAGTTTATTTATTAGTCACAAATAAATTTATGTGAACACTGCAATGAAGTTACTGTGAAATTCCCCTAGTCGCCACAGTCCAGCACCTATTCGGGTCAATGCACCTAACCATCTTTCAGATTGTGGGAGGAAACCGGAGCACCTGGAGGAAACCCACGCAGACATGGGGAGAATGTGCAAACACCACACAGACAGTGACCCAAGCCAGGAATTGAACTCAGGTCCCCAGCTCTGTGAGGAAGCTGTGCTAACCACTGTGCCACTATGCTGCCCTGAAATAGTTTAACTGTCGCTGTTATCTTCTTATCCCCACTCTTCCCTCGGAGTACAGGATGAGATAATAAAAGAATTCTCAAGCTGTTCAAGGATCCAAGAGGCCATGAGAGGAAGATGATCAGAGGGTTAGACAGGGTGGACAGTGAGAGCCTTTTTCCTCGGACGGTGGTGGCTAACACGAGGGGACATAGCTTTAAATTGAGGGGTGGTAATTATAGGACGGATGTCAGAGGTAGGTTCTTTACTCAGAGGGTAGTAAGGGCATGGGATGCCCTGCCTGCAGCAGTTGTGGACTCGCCAACTTTAAGGGCGTTCAAATAGTCAGTGGATAGGCATATGGATAAGATTGGAATAGTTTAGGTTAGAGGGTCATTAGATTGGTTCCACTGGTCGGCGCAACATCGAGGGCCGAAGGGCCTGTACCGTGCTGAAATATTCTATGTTCTGCTCTGTTTATAATGGCCTCTTTTGGAACAGTCAACAGTGACACAAGTGTTGCACCAACTCCCCCAACCCGATGGACAAGAGTATCTAGCAGATATCAATCCTGGATTCAAAATCCAAACTCCAGCCTCCACTCACTGGGACTGTCTGGAGTGGGGTTTGAGCCCAGCACCCTCAGACAAAGAGCGCTGCTACTACGCCGAAGTATTTTTACACAAAATTAATATGCATAAGAATTATTAACATTTGGATTTATTGTGCGATTAGTTGACATGCGGAAATAAAAAATGGTGTTCTGATTTGAGGTATCACTGCACATCTGTTTAGAATCATCGAATCATACAATGTAGACGAGGCCCTTCAGCCCATCAAGTCTGCACCAATATGCAAGAAACACCTGACCTAATCCCACCTGCCAGCCCTTGGCCCATAGCCTTGAATGTTATAACGTACCAAGTGCTCACCCAGATATTTTTAAAGCATGTGAGGTATCCCACCTGCACCACCCCCCCAGGCAGCACATTCCAGATCATCACAACCCCCTGGGGAAAAAAGCTTTTCTTCACATTCCTCCTAAACCTCACACCCCTCACCTTGAACCTGTGTGCCCTCGTGACTGACCCTTCAAATAAGGGGAACAGCTGCTTCTTGTCCACTCTGTCCATGTCCCTCATAATCTTGTACACCTCGATCAGGTCGCCCCCTCAGTCTTCTCTGCTCCAACGGAAACAACCCAAACTCAATCAGTTTACCGTTTAAATTGAACATCAATGGCTTTGCTCAGAAAGTTTTTGTAAAAAACCCACCTGGAGGCTGTGTGAGTTGAGGTGCAATAATAAAACAGTGCAGATAATGGAGATAGGAATTCAGTTCCCTTGTAGTTATGACTAGATGGTCTTTAAGGAGACAGCACTCCTGTTTAGGCTAGCTGATTTACTGAAATCTATTCAATATACATCAGAAAGAGCAAATTCATTCTAACAAACTTGAATGTTCCTCAGGGTCATCCAAGGCAATGAATATTTTCAATGAAGTGCTAAATTCTTCCTTGGTGCTTCAGAAGGCAAGTCCTGGACCTGAAGCAAGTTACAACACAGGGATCTGTGGGCATAACACAACCACAGCATTACACAGTGCGCATAGGCTGCAAGGAACTCCCAGCATGGAGAACAATGACATCCCAAAGAGAGATTGGACAAAGAGATTTTCATCAAGTTGCTGACATGAACATCCAACAAGATGGTGATAGAAACTAAACTGGATGTGTTGTGCCAGAATGAAATTAAATAGGCAGAACTCTGATTAGTTGAGATCTTCAAACAGAGAGTTTGTTAAAGAACGTAGGTCAGAATTCTCCAACCTCGCCTGCTGCTGGGATTCTCCAGTCCCACTGCTGTGAACCGAGATTTGGCTAAGTGCCAAATTGCACGGCTGGAGAATTCCAGCCCTAACATTTCATAATTTTGCAAATGCTAGCAAATTAGCCTGCTTAGGGTTGTCCAATAGATTTCCACTCCAGAATTCTTCCACCATTCTTAAAGGATTAATTAGTACTTTATATATTTAATTATCCTTTTTTAATTTTTGCCTTTGTTTCACTTCCCAGAAGCAATTCTCTGAAAGGTGAGTATATGAGGTGATGAGATAATGTATTGTAGGCTGCGAACTTCCACTTGTGCTGATGCTGCACCATTTTTGAGTGCAGCTGCAGGCTAATGCACGTGGAGTGCCAGTTTTGCCATGAAACACACACACAACAATGAAGAACTGAAAAATGAATCAACATAACTCATTGAGCTACATTGCCAGGCACTTCTTTGAAGAGACAGGGTCCCCATCTTACCCAAGTTGAATAGCAATGCAGTCACAAATTAGAGAACTGAAGAAAAGCGCTAAATTGGGGGTGAGGTGCTTTCATAGAATCATAAATCCATACACTGCAAAAGAGGCCATTTGGCCCATCGAGTCTGCACCAACTCTCTGACAGAGTAACTTGCCCAGGCTCTCCCCCTCCCTATCCCTGTAATCCCACACCATTTACTGTGGTGGATCCATCTAACCTACACGCTTTTGGACACTAAGGGGAGAATTTCTCATCCTGCCTGCCACAGGAATCATAGTGGGGGCAGACCATGCAAAGATCCACTGACCTCAGACGGGATTTTCCAGTTTTGGTGAGAACACAGCCAGAAAATCCCCCCCAAGGGGCAATTCATCGTAGTCAATCCATCCAACCTGCACATCTTTGGACTGTGGCTGGAAATTGGAGCACCCGGAGGAAGCCCACGCAGACACAGGGAGAACATGCAAACTCCATACAGATGGTTCCCAAGGCTCAACTTGGGTTCCTGGCACTGTGAGCAGAAGTGCTAACCACTGTGCCACCGTGCTGCTTCTTTGGCCATCCTGAGGTCAAGTGAGGTGCTATAAAAATTAACATCTTACAATACAGTAAATACTGGTTTTAACATGGAGATTTCAGGCATGGTTAAAGTGGCTAGCCAATTTTTTCAGCAATATTCTCACCTTTGACGAATGTAATATTTTACAGGAATCACTCAAGCAACATCACTGCCACTTTCTAATTCTTAACTCAAGTGTCTTGTCACAAAGGATTCCAGAGGCTATTAACATCATGGATGTAATTATAGTTCTCATAACACTTACATTTATTAACCCTAACCCTGTTCTCATGCAGAAATTGCCATTTCATATTTAAATATTCCATAAATTGTTTTAACTCTGAGGCAAAGGGCGGGGGTGATGATTCTTTGGAAAGCGCTTTGCAATATTGTAATGAGTGCCTTCAGAAAGCAGTATTCTATTCAGTTCTTGACTCAATACACATGAGGAAATGATTGAAATAATTGATATTACTCTGAACGCATAGTATGGTTTTCCCATGCAACAAATTATGATGATGTAGCAATTTAAAAATAATTATTTATTAAAATTTTCTCCAATTATGAAAAAACTAAGCTCCAGTGCCATGTGTTTCTGCACAGCTGTTGGGACCTGAAGAGTTTTTGGAGCCCTGCCAATGCACAGGCAGAGGCGCTCCTGGAAAAATGCTTCTAAACTGTGTTAAAAAAAATCAAAGTTCAACGGGCTGGCTTTCAGCTGCCTTGTGAAATAGTTAAAAAAAAGAGAAGAGCCAAAGGCTTTGTGGGAACCCACCTCAAAATAACTTGCTGTTCCTGAAGGAAAGGATGAAACAAAAGACTAATTTGGGAAAATGTCAGTGTTGCGGCTCTGGTTGGAAAACCATTGGTGATAATTTTTACCGATGTCTCTGGGCAGGGAACCAACACCACTAGGTTTGTGCCCAATATTGCTTTTCATTTGCTTCAACGTAGGGGTTTTTTTTTCCCTAAAGAGAAAATGCTGGAAAATGTCAGCAGGTTTGGCAGCATCTGTAAGGAGAGAAAAGAGCTGACATTTTCAGTCCAGATGACCTTTGTCAAAATCTCTCTTTGGGATGTCATTGTTCTCCATGCTGGGAGTTCCTTGTAGCTTTAGTTTTGACAAAGGGTCATCTGGACTCAAAATGTCAACTCTTCCCTCTCCTTACAGATGCTGCCAGACCTGCTGAGATTTTCCAACATTTTTCTCTTTTGGTTTCAGATTCCAGCATCCTCAGTCATCTGATTTATCCAGAGGCCTTTTTTCTTCATTTGTGGAACATGGGCATCATTGACTGGCCAGCATTTATTGTCCACCCTTAGCTTAAGGGGAGATGATGGCTTAGTGGTATTATCGCTGGACTATTAATCCAGAAACTCAACTAATGTTCTGGGGACCCGGGTTCAAATCCCACCACAGCAAATGGTGGAATTTGAACTCAATCAGAAGGATCTGGAATTAGGAATCTGCTGATGACCATGAAACCATTGTTGATTGTCAGAAAAACCCATCTGGTTCACCAACGTCCTTCAGGGAAGGAAATGTTACCTTACCCGGTCTGGCTTACATCTGACCCCAGAGTCACGGCAATGTGATTGACTCTCAACTGCCCCCTCAAAGGGTCTAGCAAGCCACTCAATTCAAGGACAACTAGGAATGGGCAATAAATACTGCCCAGCCAGTGACACCCATGTCTAAAGTTTATTTATTTATTAGTCACAAGTAAGGCTTCCATTAACACTGCAATTAAGTTACTGTGAAACTCCCCTAGTTGCCACAGTCCGGCGCCTGTTCAGGTCAATGAACCTAACCAGCATGTCTTTCAGACTGTGGGAGGAAACTGGAGCACCCGAACTCCATACACTGTCCATACAGACAGTGACCCAAGCTGGGAATCAAACCCAGGTCCCTGGCGCCATGAGGCAACAGTGCTGACCACTGTGCCACTGTGCCGACCACTGTGCCACTGTGCCATCTGCGTCCTGAGAAGATTAGCCGAGTTTCTCGACTAATAGTCCTACGAATGAATTTTTAAAAAGTTGCCCGAGGCTAGTTGCTGCGGTTCTGGACTCGCATGTAGGCCAGACCAAGTAAGGACAGCAGATTTCCTTCCCTAAAGGACATTAGTGAACCATTCACGGTCATCAGTAGGTGCTTAATACCAGGTCTTTTTTATTGAATTCAAATTCCACCATCTGCTGTGGCGAGATTCGTAGCCAGGTCCCCACATTAGCTGAGTTTCTGGGTTAATGGGCTAGCGGTACTAGTAGGCCTCTGCCTCCCCTTAAAGGTGAATTCAGGTGGGCATACAGCCAGCTTTGCGCCCAATCCTGTCAGTGTTCTGGCAGGTGGGTTAAGATGAGATTTCTAGCATTGCGGCTCTTTTGAGTACGGTTATTGAACACTGATAGCGGCTAAAATGGGTACCTTAACTACTACCCTGCAACACTGACCTCCTAACCTATTTGGAAGGCAAAGAGGATACTTTCAATGGGAAATGTGCCGCATCATATTTATTCCTTTGAGCATTAATAAAAGGGTTCAGTTAGCCTCATCTCATTATTTTACTATGAGTATTGACTTTGGCCTACAGTCATATATAGATAAAATGGTGTAAGGGCTTGTCCTAAGTGATTACTTAGAATTACAAATCATTCCACATGTAACCAAATACCACAGCCTTGCCGGCACCTCATTCAGTGCATCTGAATAAGCAAAGGCAGAGAAGTGATTAATCTCACTTACAGACAGCTGAATTTTAATTCAGCAGATTGCTAGGGACCTAGCCACTGTCACAGACCATACGATTTGTGGTTTTGGGACAGACCTACAGACATGACTTGCCGAGGAGAAATTCGCCCCCGTGGAGGTTTTCCTGCATGCTGCGCTAAAATTATAATGACACCAATTTTTAAAATCGGTGACAATGAAATTCCCATTGACGATGTAATTATAAAAGTGTATTTGAATTGAAAATGCTTCTATGTACAGTCATTTTAAATACATACATGCTTCAGTGTACCCTGGATATTTAAGGAACTTTGCATTGTTCTTCAGAGTGTTGTCAGATAAAGTACGATTCAAAATGAATAATCGCCAAAAAAGAAAGGGAAATCTTGCAAGTGATTCGAATGATCAAAAGCATTAAACCATTTTTAAAAATGTAATTTCACAATCGGGAATGCAACATTTTTTTTTAAAAGTACGCCATTTATCAACAATGGATATTTACTGAAATATACTGGAGAGAGGAAAGATAGATGAAAACCCAAAGGAGCGCCCAGCCACAGATTGGTTTGTACAAGAGCTGATAACATAAATTATTTACTAAGCATGGAGAGAAGAAGCAACTTAAACACATTAAGTTTGTGGCCTTGTTATTTTGCCTTGGCTCCTGCAACCTTTCCTGTTCAATTAGAGGCAAAGTAGGAGAGATCTGATACGTCCTTCCCAATGTTCATAAAAAAAAACAAATTAAAATTTCATCCCTGGCTCCCAGCAGATCAATCTAATTAGGAAATAAGGGTTTTTATTTTTAGCATCTTTTAGACGTTTAATAAAATAACGTATACAAGTTCTATGCCTTCTACTTGTCTGTGGACAAATAAATTTAAAAGGAATTGTACTTTTAAGCCATAAGAATTATGGCGGAGAAAATAATTTTATATAATTTGATAAATATATCAGGCGATTAAAATAGAAAGATTCGAGTTACAGCTTGGCATGAAAATGCCATGAAGTTGAAATGAAAACCGGGTCCTTTCTATAATGGACGTTGGAACCATAACATTAGTTCTACACCTGGGTGGCAATTTGAAACCTACCTCACAGCCTCAGTTTAACAGCGAAGCTCGGGGGTAGAGTCACTACGTGTGGTGCGTGTAAAATTGTAAACACCTTTATAAAGAATGAGTTTACAGTGTTGCACGCAGCGCACGATGGAATTCTCTCCTGCTTACTTTACTGTTCTCCTTTCTCTGTGTGTGCAATACCTTTAACAAAGTACTTTGATGACATTGAGATAGAAAAAGCATTTAAAGCTTCCAAAATCCTGCAGCATATACAGGCTTTAAAAAAACCAACAGCATAAACACTTGTAACAACATATTGGGAGAGAGTGACAGGAAACTGCGGCCAAAATGGATTTGAAGTTGCACTGGTTAGGTTATATAAAGTTCAAAATTCATTTGCATAATCGCAAACTTAAAATGTTCCGCGAGCAGGAGCAATCAGGACAGACAGTTGCTAGTTTTCCATTCAAAAATATCCCTTCATTTATTTAAGAGTAGCCAGCTGGAGTCGCCTTCTTGTACACTGCTTTCTGCACCATTTTTTAATCATTGGTGTATACGCGACATAAATTTAACTATTTTTTCAGATGCAAAACCTATAATGTATCTACTGGTTAAAGTTTATTTATTTGTGTCACAAGTAGGCTTACGTTAACACTGCAATGAAGTTACTGTGAAAATGCCCTAGACACCACACTCCGGTGTCTGTTCGGGTACACTGAGTGAGAATTTAGCACGGCCAATGCACCCGAACCAGCATATCTTTCCGACTGTGGGAGGAAACTGGAGCACCCGGAGGAAACCCACACAGACACGAGAAGAACATGCAAACTCCACGCAGACAGTGACACGAGGCCAGAATTGAACACGGGTTCTTGGCGCTGTGAGGCAGCAGTGCTAACCACTGTGCCACCGTGCCCCCATTTCCTCTCTTCTGGCATTTTCAGCTCTCTCTTTAGGATGCTGCTACTGATCCTTGCATGCCAAGTGTCCTGCCCAATAACCCAGCTCACAGATCAGCGATCTGCCTGCAGGGAACACATTAAATCACTGTGTTAATGTAAATAAGACCCAGCCACAAATATAGCACAGAGGCCCAATACTGTAGTAATTGCAAAGGATTGGCGACCACCAATTAGCATCTGAGCTATAATGGTTTATTTACACACACATATATACACAGTTTACTTTCACAATGTTCCCACTTCCAGCTCTCAGGTCCACCCTGCCTGCGCTCTGCACCAACATCCCGGTGCTCATTCCCCACTGAGCGAACCGGTCACATGACCCCACTGATGTACCCTTAAAGGGACCAGCTACTGCAAACACCAACACCTCAGGACAGAAGCAACACAAAATTCCACCACAGCCTGCACGCAAACCAAAAGATTCTATACCCATTGGCTTGTTCCTTGAACACAGTAAGAAGTCTCACAACACCAGGTTAAAGTCCAACAGATTTGTTTGGTAGCAGTCACTCACCTGACGAAGGAGCTCCGAAAGCTAGTGGCGTTTGCCACCAAATAATCCTGTTGGACTCTAACCTGTTGTTGTGAGACTTCTTACTGTGTTTACCCCAGTCCAATGCCAGCGTCTCCACATCATTGTTCCTTGAATGCACGTTCAGGACTTCTCCCTCACAGCTGCTGTCCTATTGTGTAGTCTGGCTTATCTCCCCACCATCTATCATTTGGTGCCACCTCGCTCTGTAAGGATGCTGCTGCTCTTTGCTATTGGTGTTCTATCTGAGGCTGAAAGCTTCAACTTCTTCCTTGCCAGCCCCAGTGTTTGTCTGCTGATTGTTGCAAAAACACAAATTCATACACTAAAACAAAATGATGCAAAATGGATGTTGCTTCATTACCTAATGGAATGAATCAAGAAACAATTACTCCTTCCTAACTCTTAAAGCCTGGAAGTTTAAATCAGACATGAAACTATTGATATAACGGAAGAAAATAATAGACCCATGAGCCAGCCAAAAGGTTCACAGGAAAATTTAGTCAACTTACTGTGTTGTACAATTGAACGCACACATACTGTGTAAAAGCATTATACTTGACTAGATGACTGGGCTGTATAAATTATTATTTTATATTTATAATGTGCCTGACTTAGTGCAGTTTATAATTTTGTGGAGAAATGGTGGAGGTTTAAAAAAAGTATGACCACAAATGACAAAAGCATATCACTATTTTAGGCAAGGATAGATAGATTTTTGAACAGTAAAGGAATTAAGGGTTATGGTGAGCAGGCGGGTAAGTGGAGCTGAGTCCATGAAAAGATCAGCCATGATCTTATTGAATGGTGGGGCAGGCTCGAGGGGCCAGATGGCCGACTCCTGCTCCTAGTTCTTATGTTCTTATGTACGTTTCATGGATGCATCCATTCATCACCTGTGTACCCAAACATTCAGCAAGACAATAGGACAACCCCATTTGGTGGAGACCTGACGGAGACCACATCGTCACTTCACTTTGTGGAACTAGCCGTTGCAGTCAAGTAGAATTTGATGAGTGCAGAGTGGTTAATGGTGGGGAAATTCTGAAGTTCAAACCAAATGTGCCAAATTTCAAGCAATGGATTTTGAAGAGCAAGAAATACTCTGTGTTTTATTTAATAAAGCAAATCACAATTCAGATATATATGTATGTAAATACCTAGGGCAAGGATTTATACTTCATATGATAAACTGTATTGGAGCAAAAGGATAACTCTTAGAAATTGCCAATACGGATGCAATAGGCCCATTCAGTTCTGATCATTCCTAGATTTAATATGATCAGCAAGTCAGAAACTTCCCTTTTTTTTCTTTAACATATAGATTTTCCGAGAAATGACTACTGAAGTAAAGACTGAATAATTGTAACTGCTCGCAAGAGGACCGTTTGAAAGCTGTCACTGGGCATGCAGACATAACCTGAAACTTTACATTGGTAATTTTGTATTGCTTGTTTATTTTGTAATATGTTCTGAGTGATTTGGGGGAGTTGAATCTCTTTCATTTATTTATATCAATGTGAGCCTTAAACACAGAAACAACAAAAGTGAAAGGATTAAGTTACAGGAGGGGAAATCCTGTTAGGATTGTACCATCAATCAAATAAGGAGGAGCAGAGCAGTATATGAATTCATACATGTAGAAATGGTAAATAAACAGAATGGCTTTAGTGCCAATAAATCCTCTTGCAGAATGTTAGTGCAGAGTGAAAGATGACAGTTCAGTGAATATTTTCTTGAGTTTGAGATGATTAAATTTCACTATAAAATCGAACTCCATTCTACGTCCTCGCAACCTGTCGTTTGATTTTTCTAGCTGTGATCCAAGCTTTTTCACTCTCTGGAGGGGATTATAATTTGTGGTAATTTTATTTTGAACATTATATATTACACCTCTAAACATGCAGAATGTAAGGAAACAATTTTAAGATAGATTGTGTGACATCTGCATTGCTGCCTCACAGTGCCAGGAACCCAGGTTCAATTCCCGGCTTAGTTCACTGTCTGTGTGGAGTCTGCATGTTCTCCCTGTGTCTGTGTGGGTTTTTTTCAGGTGCTCCGGTTTCCTTTCACAGTTGGAGAGATGTGCTGGTTAGATGCATTGGCAGTGCTAAACTCTCCCTCGGTGTACCCAAACAGGCGCTGGAGTGTGGCAACTAGGGGATTTTTCACAGTAACTTCATTGTAGTGTTAATGTAAACCTACTTGTGACACCAATAAATAAACTTTACAACTTTAAACTTTAAAAAACTTGAAATCTGTGCCTTTCTATAGGCTGCAGGAATATTGACTTTTAGCTGTTGAAATGTTTTATGATCAACTCAGTCGCATAATCTTAATCACAGGTAAAGGTGGTTTTTTGGAAACCATGCCCATCTGATCCTTGTGTCTACTTAAAGGAGGAAGACAGGTAGGGCAAGAAAGAATAAATACATTTATCTTGTAACTTTCACAGCCTTAGCATATCCCAAACAACCAATGACTTACTTTCAAAGTATGGTCACTGTTGTGATGTAAGAAACACCACAACCAATTTGTGCACAGCAAGCTCCCACAGTAGGTAAACAGAGATGGGGATAGCAATTTCAAAGGAAGGGAGTAATGTATTCTCAAACACAGAAGGTCTCTTGAAACGAGCCAGGCCTATACTGAAAATCAAAGTAGTTAATTCTCCTGTGAAGTGGTTTGATTGTTATATTGTTATACAATACTTTCCACTGTATACCAATAGATGTGACAACAAAAAATCAAATCAAATCAAAAAAAATCAAATCAAAAACCTTTATGTGATTATTAAGAATATCCTTAGCCTGGATAGCATCACACCACTTCATTCACCTTCAACATCCTGCCTGCAGGGTCACCTGGGCAGGAATCCCAAAATCCCGCCTCTTATAGAAACATAGAAACTAGAAGCAGGCCATTCAGCCCTTCGAGCCTGCTCCATCACTCATTGTGATCATGGCTGATCATCAAATTCAGGATCCCGTTCCCCTCATATCTCTTGATCCCTTTGGCACCAAGATATATATCTAATTTCTTCTCAAAATCACACAACATTTTGGCCTCAACGGCTTTGTGTGGCAGTGAATTCAACACATTCGCTACCCTCTGGGTGAAGACATTTCTCTTCCCCTGATTATCTCTCCCCATATTATTCCTCAGGATCTGGATCTTGAAATCACTCAGCAAGTTACTTTAGCTGAGGTCTCAGAACTGCTCTGAAGAAGAGTCATCCAGACTCAAAACACTAACTCTGTCTCTCTCTCCGTCCACACAGATGATGCAGACTGGCTGAGCTTTTCCAGCATTCTCTGTTTCTATTTCACAATCAGACCTGGGTCCCTGGTGCTGTGAGGCAGCAGTGTTAACCACTGTGCCACCATCATTCAAGGTGGCAGGTTGAGAGTGCGGTTAGTAAAGAGAACAACATCCTCACAGAATCATTACAATGCAGAAGGAGGCCATTTGGCCCAACTGTGTCTGCATCAGCTCTCCAGTCAAGCATCATGACTTAGTTCCATTTCCCTGCCTTTTTCCTGTAACCCTGCACATTATTTCAAATAATCATCTAAAGCCCTCTTGAATGCCTCTATTGAACCTGCCTCCACCACACTTCCAGGCAGTGCATTCCAAACCCCAACCACTCACTTTTCCCACATCATATTTGCTTCTTTTGTGAATCACTTTAAATCTGTCCCTCCTCACTCTCGATCTTTTTACAAACGGGAATAGTTTCTCCCTCTCTACTGTGTCCAGGACCCTCATGATTTTGAATATCTCCATCAAATCTCCTCTCAGAGCTTCTTCTCTCCAAGGAGAACAGTCCCAACCTCTCCAATCTATCCTCATAGCTGAAGTTTCTCATCCCTGAAACCATTCTTGTAAATATCCTCTGCATTCTCTCCATTGAGTTCACATCCTTCCTATAGTGTGGCACCCAGAACTGTGCACAATATCCCAGCTGAGATCTAACTAGTGTTTTGAATAAGATCAGTTTAACCTCTTTTCTCTTGTACTCTCTGCCCCTATGAATAAAGCCCAGAGTACCGCATGCTTTATTAACCATTTCCTCCAGTCTCAACCATCCACGCTCAAATGCACCCAGCTCCCTCTGCTCCTGCACCCACTTCAGAATTTTACCCCTCATTTTGTATTGTATCTCCATGTTCTTCTGGTCCAATATCAGACCCCTACCTCTCCATTTATTAAAGAATTCTGCAGGAGAAGCCACCGTTGGTGTTGGTGGGCCACTTTTACTCACCCAAAACCAGGCTTCACTGATTGTAATTCCATCCCGTGTTCCCTTCACTAACGTTGACATACATGTGTATTCCATTGCCTTAATAACGCAGCGTTGCTGCCGGGACTAATGCTATTACAATAGAAACAGATTTCTATTGCAGAGGTCAGCAACCTTGCAGAATAGCGTGTCAGGATTTTATTTATTCTCTCAAATTTAAGATTTCACATGCCAGTAACATATTTTAACATTTATAAGGTCTCTCTATATATACTCACCATAATCCTCTCAGTTTAGTGCGATCCTTGCCCTTGCTTTTACTTGCTGAGTATTCCAATATCCAACATGTTTATGCATACTCCAATCCCTACCTCCCCCCACCTCCCCATTAATACCATGAACCCCCTCCTCCACAGCTTCCCCCACTTACACACAGTGTCCAATTGGTTCTAAAATTGCCAGAATTTCACTTACTGTTCAACTGGGAATTCTCTCCTAACAATCCCTGTCCTGTCACAGACCTTGGGCAGCTTTGCCCTTCCACTGATTTGAAAATTGGAGCCACCCTGCCACCGGAAGGTCGGAAGCAACAACTCCATGAAATTGCCTGTCTCTGGTTGCAATTTTCAAGCGGGTTTGTCAGGTCTGCACCTCTGGCTGCTCAAACCGGACAATTATTTTGCGTTGGCTGTAGATTGCCGTTTCATTGTCTATCAGTGCTGGTTCTTGATGTGACACAACTGCAGACAACTGATTCCATGTGGAACCCAAATAAAGGATACAGAAGCAATTTTATGAAATGCTTTGTCACTGGCAATATGATAGTACCAACCATACGACAAGCTATCAGTCACATCGCATTGGAATTTACCTCCCCCCCTCCCCACGCCCCCTCCTGCACACACATACACAAACACACACACACACACACACACACACACACACATACATACGCACACACACACACACACACACACACACATACATACGCACACACACACACACACATACACACACAAGAAGACTATTGTTTCTTAATTGCAAAACCTAATTGTTACATTCATTATTCTTGTAAATGATGAAGAAAGGACCACTATAACATCCTTGCCACGTGAAACATTTTCCTTGTTCATTCCTGACTCTGTCATCAACCCCCTTGGAAAAGCAGGCCGCTTTATTATTCAGTCAATATTTGACAGCATTATTCTCCAGTTTTATTGTTCTAAAGTTTAAAGTTTATTTATTAGTGTCACAGTCAGCTTACATTAACACTGCAGTGAAGTTACTGTGAAAATACCTATTTGCCACACTCCAGCACCTGTTCTGGTACACTGAGGGAGAATTTAGCATGACCAATGCATCTGATGGGCATGTCTTTTGGACTGTGGGAAGAAAGCGGAGCACTCGGAGGAAGCCCATGCAGACATGAGGAGAACGTGCAGACTCCACACAGAAAGTGATCCATGCTGGAAATCCAACCTGGGTCCCTGGTGCTGTAAGGCAGCAGTGCTAACCACTGTGTCACTGTGCCACCCACAGCATGCTGGCACAGTGAACTCGGTTTTTTTTGGTGCCAGGAGATACTGTGTGTTGTGGTGGGTAGAACCAACCCTTTCAGTTATGGAGGTTGTGCTGGAATCTGCTTCAGAGCAGTGGGCTGAATTACATTCTCAATTTAAATCAGTCCAATTTTCATTGAGACAAATGAATCATGGTTTAGGTTTCTGTGGGAATGAGTTCACAGGCCAAACTGGACTAATGACAGTCTCACTATGTCAAGTGATGCTTGATGTTGGAAAGGTACATGTCAGACTATTGAAGTAGGTGCACCCTTTAGAAATTAAGTTGAATCGCTACCTTTTATTTACACCCATCATCAAAAAAACAGGCAAAGGTAGGTTAGCTCAGCCTTAGGAAGGTAAGAACAGTGCAGATGCAATGAGCCAAATGGCCTCTCTCTGCACCATAACAGTTCTGTCATTCTGAAAAACAAAAGGTGCTGAAAAAAGTCAGCAAGTCAGGCAACATCTGTGGAGAGGAAAACCTGTTTCAGGTCCAACAATTAAATAAGCTAACAATTACCTTCAATACGCAAACTCCCAGTGCAAAACTCCACCTGAAGAGGTAATTTTATACTCTGTGGCTGTTTGCACATTTGCACTGGTCCATACACATGTCACTGTCTGTGTGTGTACAGCGGTCCACACACACATCACTGTCTGTGCATGTACAGCGGTCCACACACACATCACTGTCTGTGCATGTACAGCGGTCCACATACATATTACTGTCTGTGAATGTGCACTGGCCCACACACATATCACTCAACTGTCGGAAAGCAGTTACTGTCTTGGTACACACAGGATATAATGCTGGTCCAATATGTTCTAGGCAAACAAATAGGAGTCCATAATACATTTAGTATTGAGTAATTGGGACAGATTTGGTTCATAATTAAAGCTTCCCACTGTTCACCCTATCTATACCCTTCATAATTTTGTACACCTCTATTAATCTCCCCTCATTCTCCGTCTTTCTAGGGAGAACAACTCCAGTCTACCCAATCTCTCCTCATAGCTAAGACCCTCCATACCAGGCAACATCCTGGTAAACCTCCTCTGCACTCTCTCTAAAGCCTCCACATCCTTCTGTTAGCAGATATCATTGGTCAAAGGACACTAATGGAATATCCTGCCTCAGCTTCTCAACAGTATAAAGTGGGTATTTTAGTACAACAGAAATTATATAGAACTTAGCTAACTCTGATATTCCTCATCATGAAGAACATAAGGCACAGTGGCACAATGGTTAGCACTGATGCTTCACAGCACCAGGGACCTGGGTTTGATTCCTGGCTTGGGTCACTGTCTGTATGGAGTTTGCATGTTCTCTCCGTGTTTGCATGGGTTTCCTCCGGGTGCTCCGGTTTCCTCCCCCACAGGCCAAAGGAGGTGGAGGTTAGTTGGATTGACCATGTTAACTTGCCCCTTCGTGTCAGGGGGGCCAGCTAGGGTAAATGTATGGGGTTATGGGGTTAGAGCTTGGGTGGGATTGTGGTTGGTGCAGACTCGATGGTTTGAATGACCTCCTTCTGCACCGTAGGATTCTGTGATACATGCACCTAAAAATAACCCTCCCAATCACAAATAACAGGGACTCACACTCCAGAATACAAATGATGCAAATTAAATTTTGTCCCAAGTATTTAGATAAATCAAGGAATTTTTTTCTTATTCTTTATTTGGATGGCATACATCAGCCTGCTACACAGGATTGAAATGGGAAGACTGCAAATTAATTTTGCACAGTGCTACGGACAAATGTGGTAACAAATCTGCCTTTGGATGAAGTTGCATATTCTGGAGGTTCTCTTTGCTACCAGATGGTCCCTGAGATTTTAATTCTGCGTGTATGTCTGGAGGGTTGCTGGAGGAAGGTCATAATCCTGAGTATTAAACATGCCTCAATACTTCTAATAATCCTTATTTTAACAAATTACCAGCTGAAATGATGTAACTTATTTTTAACACTGTCATCCCTATATCAATCTTCTAGAAAGAATACAAAGTGGAGAGTGGTTGGCCTCTCACCTCTCCCTTTGGATCCAGTCAATGGGAATGCTTTTTATAATACATTGTGCTTTAATAATACCTTCAAATCTCTCTTCATTGTGAAGAAAATTGTGTTTACAACAATGACTGCAAATTGTAATTTCTCTATTTTGCATCCATTTATTAATTGGATTTGGACCAACGTGTTATCGCGATTAAATATATTTCAGCCATCAAAATGCATTGTACAGATTCAGTCTTCAGAAAATGAAATTAAAAACAGTTTTGGTTTATGAACTTATTCTAACGCGCAAATGAATTTATAAGTTCATTAAAGCACAAGATTTAGGCGTTTGCACATATCTGATTTGCTGCATATTTTAATAGTGCTTTATTGTGCTGAACATTTTTACAATAAAGTAACTGCAAATTAAAAGGCCATGCCTTGTGTAGTGTTTTTTTTTCTCTGCCTCTACTGCCTTCTGTTAAATTTACTGCTTGCTGCAGGGAACAGCCCAGACACCATCATCAATCACACACTTATTGACACATGATGAAATCTGACCAGTGTGGTGATGTTTTAATAAGATGTCCATTAAAGCCCTCAAATAAATTGCAATTTGAAAACAGAACATAATACTGGCAAAGTTTTTCTCATCCATCTTGCAACGTGTCATGTAATGTAATTGCGTTGTTAATTTATCCAAGAAATTCCTTGGTACACTGTTTTGCTGCGTATCAGTTAATTTCCCAGAAGAATATTTTTCTTCTCTCCGGGTAGAGTAATGTTTCTGCTTAGCATGGCATTAGGCAGAGAGCTAATCAAACCTCTGAAGGGCCTGACACATTATCAATGAGTCCTGCACTCATTTCTACCCATCCACCATCAGGCCTATGCAATCACCCTGTTCCCCATCATTAGCGACTCTGACAGCAGGATTGCTCAAAAGGCCTGCGGATTATATCAATAATATCGACAGAAGAGTTTGGGCCATTTAAGAACAGAAAGTACTGGCACTCAAAAGGACAAAACTTATTTCGCAGCGCTACCGAGGATGTGTGGGTAGAGTTTTGACAAGAACAGCAGAACGCAAGAGTCCATAAATCAATAGGGAGTAACTAAAATGTGCTGTGATGTTCAGAACATTGTTAAGCTGATGTGATGATCATTTTTATGAATGATGCCACGGTGATATGCTTAGAAGCTTGCATCGTGCACATTTCCAAACAAATTCAACCGCTGATTGGGGACATGATGCCAGACTGGAATGTTATTTCTTCCATGTTACAAAAATCTGGCTCTATCTTCCCAGCCGGAAGAAATAACACTCCGAGAATATCAAGATACTTAAATGGCCAGGATAGAGCCAACCTCAAACAGAATGCAGTAGGGACACCTTTGCTTAGGTAAAAGAATGCAAATATGGATTTCATCACTTCATTCGGAGTGCTGCTGTTTGGTGACAGCAATACAATAGTGGTGACACCATCGTACTGCTGCCACCAATTTCTCATCGAATATTGACTGCAGCCACCATGTTCACTTCTGGTTTGCACTGAGGGCTGGGGGGAGAAATGGAGATTAGTGCCAGAGAAGGACTCACAAAATGTCAGATTTGTAAATTATTCATGAGCCCAGAGCCTGGTGATAAATATATTTGATTTTCACTTGGATAAAGAAAGAGATTTTCACAACACCCCGGGAATATTTTTTCTTTGTTCTATATCATATTTAGTGAGACAGAATCTTTCCAAATACAAAACAAAATAACAAAGCATGGTCAAAGCAAAGTTCCTGACAGAGTTTGGAGAATTGTTGCCCATTAGTGAAATGGAACGCAGGAACGAACAGGATTTAAATACCATCCAATACACTCTCTTTCATGAAAGTTTTTCTCTCCAGTTAAATGAAAGATTGGCTGGGTTCCAGTGTACTATCAGTCCTCTATCTTCAAAATTAGAAACAAAATATTGTGGAGTACACACACACACACACACACACACACACACACACAGTGGGATTTTACAGCCTTGCTTGATCCAAAACCGTAAAATCTCACCCAAGGTCAAAGGACCTTTCCATGGTCCATCCCTTGCCCATTTTGATCCCCAAGTTAGGTGGGATGTAAAATTCCAGTCACACTGTCAGTCCAGGTATCCAGCACACACACACCCAACCCATACACACACTCACAACACACACACTCAAACCAACACACACACATACACACACTCACACACACTACACATGCATGCACAACACACACACTGAAACCCACACACACTCACACACAACACAGACTCAAACACACACATAATACACACTCACAGACAACACACACTCTGAAATACACACACAACACACACTCAAACATAAACTCACTCAAACACACACACAACACACACACTCTCAAACACACACAAACTCAACACACAACACTCACACACACACAACACATACACACACGCACACACTCAACAACACTTACACACACACTCAACACACACACAACACACACTCAAACATACACAAACTCAACACACAACACACAACACTTACACACACACTCAACACACACAAGACACACAACACACACACACATACACGCAGATTACCTTTTCACATGATTGAAAATACATGAAGCTTTGATATTGTCAGTAAATGACCTATTCCTCTGGAAAAGCAAACAGGAAGTCTTTTTTCTCTCTATGTAAGGAAACAGACCAGCAGGTTATACTTAAAGTATTGCAGGACAGAAGAGGTTCATTGGGCTCATTTGTATTGTATAAGTGAACTTTGAAGTTCAAACGACTGCATAAAATAGAGCCATTGATTGTAGGCTGGTGGCGCTGTATGAAAAGGAATAAATCATCTTATCTTATTTCTGGAATCGTAAGAGTGGGGCAGTTATGGCTCATTTAAAACTAAGTCAGGAAACATGCTTGGTCAGTACCAGTGTGTGAAATGGTAGGAAATATCTTCTATTGTATGTGACACTAATGTAGACATATTCATATGGGGCGACCAGGCATTTCTTGAAGCTAGGGGCTTATTTCATGTTTAAAATATGGGAACAGAAAGTGAAAAGCTGAGTCAATTGCTTCCTGTTTAAGGCTGGATGGATTTCATAGTTTAAAGAAAAACAGATTTCAGCCTAAAAGACAAAAGATTTGTTTTTTTTTAGGAAATATCGCCCTAAGGAAGGCTTCAGAAGCACACAAATATGAGGAATGATCCAACCTGGTTGCTTTTATATCGATATGTGTTTCATTTGTGTCTCACCTAAAGGATTGTTGGTTCGGCAAAGGCACTGAACAAACCATACATGGAGAAAGAAACGGCTTCATCTCACAGAAGAAATATCATTAAAGGAGATATCTTTCTTGAGATGATGGTTCAGATTTTGGATTTAGTTGATTAGCCCCGAGGAAAACCTATTCAAACTTGAGACTAAATCTAATGGCTAAGAAATGTCTACCTTTCCACATATAAAGAGCAATTAGACGAGTACAATTTTATCATTGCAGCCTGATTGTATAATGCTTCCATGGAACACTGAAGACTGACCCTGGAAAATATAACATTAAAGACACTGGGGCCAATTTTACCATCCTGCCTATTATGGGAATTGGAGTGGGCGAGGGGCGGAAAGGTCCATTGACCTTGGGTGGGACGTTTTGGTTTCAGGATGAGTGAAACTGTAAAATCCTGCCCACTATTTCGTTCTTCACTTGATGGTAATGAGAGCCAATCCTGTTTTGCTCAACTATATAATGGTACTTTGCCCTGAATATCAAATTCTGCTGTTAATTGTGTTTTTAAGAATTAATGTAAAACTGTTCCTACCAACTGCCCTCAATCATTGGATAAAACAAATGACTGCAGAGGCTGGAATCTGAAACTAAAAGAGAAAATGCTGGAAAATCTCAGCAGGTCTGGCAGCGTCTGCACGTCAGCTTTGACAAAGGGTCATCTGGACTTGAAACGTCAGCTCTTTTCTCTCCTTACAGATGCTGCCAGACCTGCTGAGATTTTCCAGCACTTCCTCTCTTGCCCTCGATCATTTATCTCTTAAGTGCCGAACAATAAGACTTAATCTGCCAAGGTCAATTCTTAAAAGTAGAGATTTGAATAAAAATTAACTGATACCACTTCTGCTGGCATCATTGGATGAACCAGTTATTAAACAGGAATATTCTGAAGCCTTCGTGTTTGGTTTACAGGACAGGAGACACAAACAACAGTGGAAGTTATTCTAGTTTACATTCTAATAATCGAACAGGAAGCCTTCTTTAAGGGTTTTATTGGAGTTGATGCTAAACTGATATCAAAGCTGAACCTGAGCAGTGGTATAGATGTAAACCTTGTCAGCTGTGATGTGTGATTGTCCCCAACTATATGGAAATGTGGTTTCGAGCTCAGTTTCTGTCTGCCTTAGGTAGTTCAACAGGGAACCATTAACCTTGTTGTGGCAGCTGCTGTTGGTGCGATTGCCAATCATCCAGACCAACTCGCCAAACTTGACTTTACCACAATGAAACAAATCAGGAGTATGCCACATACTTGCACCACTGGGCAACTAGATCACAGTTGACCTGTATTTAAACTCCATTTACCTGCCGTATTTTCTCTCTCCCTATCCCTTGAAAAGCTCACCCCATGAAAATCGATCTACTTTGTTTTGAAAATCTCCATCAACGCAGCGACCATTGTCTTTAGGGCGGTGGCATTGGTTCCAGATTTCCATCATCATGAAAATGTCCTTCCTGATCTCATTTCTCAAAGAGCCTAGCTCGAATTTGAAGATGGTGTCCATTTGTTCTGGATTTGCCAGAAAAAATACCTTGTATCTAGCCTATCAGATCCCTTTGGAGACCTCTACTAGATTACCCGTTGACCTGCCCTGTTGAAAGGGATATGTTGTAAATTTAAGCCATCATCGTTTAAATCTTGGTATAATTCTCATTAAATTGCGTTGTTATCCGTCCAAAGCCAATGTATGTTTCCTGTGTCCGAACTAAATGCAGTTCTCCAGATGGAGGCTGACAGACTCTGCCCACCTGAGGCATCAATCATATCCTCACTTTTGTATTCCAACCCCTTTGAGGTAAAATCCAATACACCACAAGCTGTTTAGATTAATTTCTGTTTCTGTACACTAGCCTTTTGTGACTTGCATAGAGCCGTTATCAAACAGCTTCTTGAAGTTCAGGTAGACAACATTCACAAGCGCTGCCCTATCTACTTCACAAAACATTCACCGAGATTAGTTAGACACGACCCACCCTTTGCAAATCCATGCTGACTCACTTTGATCAGTTCATTCTTATCTAAGTGTTTTCTGTGTCTGATGATAGATTCCAGCAATTTCCCCACTACTGATATTAAACTGACAGATCCGCAGTTAACTGCACCCCCCGCCACCTCCCATCCGCTCCTCCCCCATCCCCTCCGCCAATTCAAAGGCTCAATGTCTGAATCGAGAGAATTTGAGAAAATCACATCTGTGTTTCTCCGACTTATCCTCTTTTACTCTGCCTTTATCAGAAGGGTATTGGAGTTAGTTTTGATTTCCACTTGACAGACTCTGGAGGAAGTTGTTGCTTCGTTGTGTTTCTGTTACATAGGCACATAGGCACATAGCAATTAGGAGCAGAAGTAGACAATTCTGCCCTTCAAGCCTGCTCCGCCATTCAATCAAATCATGGCTGATCTCTTCCTGGTCCCAAATCCACCTCCCCCCTTGTCCCCTAAATCCCCTTATCCCGTTTTTTATGAGAAATTTATCTATTTCCTTCTTGAAACCATTCAATGATTCAGACTCCACCACGCTATGGGGCAACGAGTTCCACAAATCCACCACCCTCTGCGAGAAGTAGTAACAGTTTTAAATCTACTGTTGATAGGAAGTTCCTTACAATGAAGAACTTCTTTCAGACTCAAGTGCTGTTGGATTGCATGTGACACCTAATCCTTGACCTAGTGATGTTGAGGCGTGGGTTTCCTTGGCTTATTGAATTCCAGTGTTCTCTATGGACCAATTTCAGTGCCTTCAGGTTGAGCTTCGTTCCCAGGCCTGTAGAACAAGAAAAAGTGGCTCCATCATTGCTGGTATCTTACCCAGTCAGGAAGCAGCTATTTAGCTGTCACCTATCCCAGTTGGAACAAAGGTTGGAGAATTCTCTGCCGCTCTCTTTGGTGGATTCATCACCCAAAGGATCGAATTCAACAGCTGCAAAAATCTTCAATCATCTCCATTATTGCAAAGTTCACAAATCTCTCAGCAAATGCAATTTTTGATGATGGCAAAAAGCTCCGATTTCATCCAAAATGACTGAAGAAATTGCAACTTGAGGACCTCTCCCAGTCAATGGTGACAAAGCTGGAGTTGAAATTTTATCTTTCTTTGTTTTGTATCATGAAATTTGCTTCTAAGTGGCTTAATGATGCAATATAGGAGGATCCAGAGAGAAGATGGCAGGACAAAGAGGTGTTGGGTGGTGGGGGTTTGTATCTTTTGACATGGGCCAGGGAAGAAGTTTGGAACCTGCATTTTTTTCCATAAAATGGAAACGCATATGTGGCGCACCCCCTCATTTGGACGTATGTATCGATCACGCTTGATAAATTTGGACACTTCAATGGCCACTCCTAAAAGTAACTTCCATCTGGAAGCAGCAAGTTTGCTCATTGGTTGCTGGATTTCAGTGAGAGCCTATTGGGATTTAATAATTTGCTTCCTGCCTTGCAACTAATTCAGATGATGTGTCTGATGTTGTGTCTGTTTCTTGGCAAAGTGCTCTCACTTTCAGTGCTATCCTGTATTGGTTGGATATGGTTTGAGTGCAGTCATCTCTTTGGTATCTGTCGATGGACTGGAGACTTTTTCTGCATCTTTACTAATCTGCATCGGAGCAGCAATGCGATCACTGAATCTGTTAATGCTCCCTCAATACCAGCGCACTGAAGATGACAGGAGAATTCTCCAAATTACTTAATTTATTGGTGTCACAAGTAGGCTTACATTAACACCGCAATGAAGTTACTGTGAAAATCCCCCAGTTCCCACACTCCTATTTGGGTACATTGAGGGAGATTTAGCATGGCCGATTCATCTAACCAGCATGTCTTTCAGACTGTGAGAGGAAACCGGAGCACCCAGAGGAAACCCACGCAGACACGGGGAGAACATGCAGACTCCGCGCAGACAGTGACCCAAGCTGGGAATTGAACCCTGCTCCCTGGCACTGTGAGGAAGTAGTGCCACTGTGCCATTCTTGATAGTAGCACCGTGAGCCCTGATAGATGCATTAACCGTGCTGAGGATTTGCCCCTCTAAGGCATTTGCAGCACAATGTCAAAGCAGTGACAACTCGCTCCATGTTAATCTATAACACAGCTAATAATTCATCAATAACTAGGGAAATCTGGTATTCACCTTTGGGGCTTTTCCTGTGGAGTAACACTAAAGTTTTGGGTGTCAAAGTTTGATATACATTGGCTTTTAGGATGTTTGTCCTGCTGAAGGATGATCACCTATAGCCTCAGGCCAATGGCCCCATTTGTCTGATGCTGTAGACAAGTTAAACTTTTGTTGTTAGCTATCATAGTTTCCCTATCTATCTTGGGTCAGCTGTAAACACCTTCACGATAGTCATACAGTCATAGAGATTTACAGCATGGAAAAAGGCCCTTTGGCCCAACTTGTCCATGCCACTCAGTTTTTTACCACTAAACTAGTCCCAATTGCCCACATTTGGCCCATGTCCCTCTGTACTCGTCTTACCCATATAACTGTCTAAATGCTTTTTAAAAGACAAAATTGTACCCGCCTTTCCTGAACTGATGGATTCTGGGTCCCCAGAATGATAAATAAATTCTTCAGCCTAATGGATATAACCCAAAATAACTAGAAATGTTTATGAACACTTCAGTGTGCCTTGGCCTGTATAAAGAAAGAATTTGCATCTAGATCGTGCTATCTGGGTCTTCGGGATGTCCCGCAGTGCTTTTAACTACATTGAAAGTGCAGGAATTCTGTAGGCAAAGTTTGTGGGAATGTTTGTGCACAGCAAGATCCCATGTGCACAAATCGAATAACCAGATCTGTTTTCATAATTTTCTTTTTGCCTGAGAGATACCAAAACCATCCAGGGGTGGCACAGTTGTCGTGTGAGGTGAGATTGGGTCAACTGGGCCTGTTTTCAGTGGAAATTGGAAGAATGAGAGAGGATCTCGTTGAAACGTTTAAATTTCTGGCAGGGTTGGACAGACTGGATGCAGGGGTGATAAATGTTCCCATTGGCTTTGGGGGGGGGGGGGGAAGGGGTTTGGGGAGGGGCACTCTGGAACCAGGGAGTCACAGGCTCAGGCTGCAGGGTAGGCTGTAGGACTGAGATGAGGTGAAACCTCTTCACTGAGAGGGCGGTGAACTTGAGAAATTTGCTACCACAGAAGGCTGGAGGCCAGATCATCGAATATATTTATGAAGGAAATAGAAAGAATTCAGGAGCAGAAAGGAGAATGTGCCCCTGTCTACATCAACGGGGATGAAGTAGAAAGGCAGATTGGGCCTATACTCTCTGGACTTTAGGAGAATGAGAGGTGATCTCAATGAAACATATAAAAGCTCTGACAGGGCACGACAGGGTAGATGTTGAGAAGTGGCTGAAGTGTCAAAACTTGTGGCATAGGTTCAAGACAGAGGGCAATCACTTAATACTGAAATGTGGAGGAATTTCTTCCTGCAGAAGGTAGCGAATTTTTGGATGCTCAGTCACTGAGTATATTCTAGGTGGAGATTGATAGATTATTAGGGAAAGCAAGGGATATAGCAGGAAAACAGAGCTGAGATCATAGATCAGTCACCATCTTATTGAAATGGTGGAGCAGGCTCAAGGGGCCAAATGATTTACTCCTGTTCCAATTTCTTCAGTTCTTCTCAGAAGTGGTAGTGCCATTGGGAGTTACAATTCAATGGATGCAACCACAAAGACACAACACAAAACAGCCCGCAAACCGTGCAGACACAGGGGTCACTAAACTCAGGAAAGCTCATGACAACTTCACAAAGCGAGTTAACAAAAATAGACAGACATCCACAATTTGCATGCCACCAATATCCAAACGGAAAACCACCTAAGTGCGTTTGAGGGTCCCTTCAGTAAGGGAGGTTTGACCTTGATGGAGCAAACAGTGCACTAGGCCCATCTGCTAACGGGGAAATAGGAGGAACAATAGAGGGCCTTGGCAGCAGCAGTTACCACAGCAACATCTGCATCATTGTCCTCTCTGAAGACCAAGAGAAAAACAAAGCCATGCCCCTCTTCAGAACGCACTTTGACCTCTTTGGGATTTGGTTACTAAACTCAAACTGGCATGAAGCAACACCCATAGGTTACACACACCAAAACCAACGGAATCACCATGTCCCAGGAATTTTGACCCAGCAACTATATCTCTGGTCAGAAAATGTCAATCTTTCTTGTACGAGACCTGTTTGATTCTTTTAGAGGATTGGCCATTGGCCAATTATCATTTCCTGTATGTTTTGGTCAGCTTTGATGTCCCCTGCCAAAGTTTCCAAGGGTGTGGAAAAGCCACCACGGTGACAGATAGCATCCTTCTTGCATGCAGCACTCATCCCAATGCTTCATGACCCGTATCCATTTACTGGAACTGCTCAGGACTAGTGTCTGTACAGGAAGAGAATCAAGTTGCAAACGTAAAATTCTTGGCGAATGTTCGCGGGATATTTTCACTCCAATTTATTGAAAGCCTTTACAGCATCAAAGTAATTGGCTGATAGACCATTGAATAAGAATTATAACCTGCGTAAGATGAACTACCCAATTTCAGAAAAGGTCAGAGAGTTTGTGTAATTCTACTAAATTAAGACAATCACAAAGTAAACCCACATGACAATTTTCTCCTCACTCCAAAACACGGTGGCACAGTGCTTAGCCCTGCTGCCTCACAGCTCCAGGGACCTGGGTTGGATTCTTGGCTTGGGTCACTGTTTGTGTGGAGTCTGCACACTCTCCCCACGTCTGCGTGAGTTTCCTCCGGATGCTCTGGTTTCGTCCCACAGTTAAGTGGATTGGCCGTGCTAAATGACTCTTTAGTATCCAAAGATATGTAATTATCAGGGTAAATATTAGGGGTTATGGGCATCGGGTCTGTGTAAGATGCTCTGTCGGAGAGTTAGTGCAGACTCAACAGGCTGAATGGCCTCTTTCTTAAAGTTTAAAGCTTTTTATTGTGACAAGTAGGCTTAAATTAACATTGCAATGAAGTTACTGTGAAAATCCCCTAGTTGCCACACTCCGGCACCTGTTCGGGTGCACTGAGGGAGAATTTAGCATGACCAATGCACCCGAACCAGCATGTCTTTCGGACTGTGGGAGGCAACTCACACAGACACGGGGAGAATGTGCAGACTCCACACAGACAGTGACCCGAGGCTGGGATTGAACCCGGGTCCCTGCCGCTGTGAGGCAGTAGTGCTAAGCAGTGTGCCACAATGATGTAGGGGTTTCGCATTCTAAAATGAAACACAGTTGCAAATGCACGCACTCAGCCAATGCTAGCGGCTATTGATTCTCTTGGAATGATTCGCCGCTTTGTTTTGTACGATTATCTCAATCTGAAAACAAAGCAGCAAAAAAGCAGCAACGGAATAAATACCCGCATCCAATAGACCTGTTACAGCGCCACCATCTAGCCAATTGGAACTCAGACACGGGGTAAATTTTACAGATCCGCCACTGCGAGGATTGTTGTGGGTGGGACGGGATGTTTGATTGACCAGTTAAAGGACCATCGAACTTGAGCAGGAATTTCGGTCTTGGGACGGGCACGAGCAAAAAATTCTGCCCACCGATGCCAGCCTTGTAGGCATTACTGTGTAATCACAGCTTACTTGGCAGGTTAACAAAACTGCACTGGCACAACAATAACAAGCAATGATCCAATTCTTCATCTTCCCATTTGATTTGATTTATTATTGTCACATGTATTAACACACAGTGAAAAGTATTGTTTCTTGTGCGCTATACAGACAAAGCATACCATTCATACAGAAGCAAAGGAGAGAGTGCAGAATGTAGTGTAACAGCCATAGTTAGGGTGTAGAGAAAGATCAAGTTAATGCAAAGTCGGTCCATTCAAAAGCCTGATAGCAGCAGGGAAGAAGCTGTTCTTGAGTAGATTGGTATGTGACCTCAGACTTTTGTATCTTTTTCTCAAAGGAAGAGAAAATGTCCGGGGTGCATGGTCACCATTTAGTCGCCATTGCACAGCAAATCCAGAAATAAACTCATATGCAACTGGGACATACGAGGTACACATTCCGAGACCTGTGATGAAGTCCTCAGTCGCGAAAACAACAAGTTGTCCACCCTATCAAATAGCACACAAGCTCGGACACAGCAAAAGGCAACCTAGCTTTGGGCTTAACCCAGTCAGAGCAGTTTCCGAGTGGTCTACTTTGCAGACCATGTTCGGTACCATTCTAACAGCCACAGGAGCTGGGATTGAATGGAAGGAGGTTGGAGATAATTTGATGGCACGGTGTCAACAATTTGGTGACTAAGTGAATGAAAAACCACATTGTGGATTCCACTAGCAGAATTAAACAGGTAACATTAACAATGTGGTGAGTGTAAAGATGTTGTTTGTGGCAAAACCATAACCACACACCAGGAACGAGTTTATGATCACTTCTCAGCCTTTTGGCTAAGATCAAGCATCAGATCAAGCCCGAGATGGGGTGGGGCGGGGAAAGGGGAAGCAATGCCTTAACCTGGCAGCTTGGCTCTTGTTTGTCTCCCTTGTGGGGACTAGGAATTGGATTGAATGGGAATTTGAATTTGATTTTTGGAGCGAGCGAGGAATGGGTTCAGGTCCGCCCGCTCCGCTCAGAGCTTTGCCTTTTAGTAACTTTATGGAGGAAAAGAAAATTTAAAGAGCAAGTTTATGATTTCAGCGAAAACATCGGAAATCATCTCCCCCACCACCTGCCGATTGTGTTTGTAATTTTAATTTGAAAACCAGAAGTCATTATTGAAACTGGCATTGCAGAGGCTTTTGTTAAAAACACATTAGCAGTAGGTGGTAAAATGGTCAGAAAACAGTTTATTTTTTTAAGGATACTGAATGAGTACCATTGGCAAACCTCAAAGTGACCCGAGTTCATCCTGATATGAATGGGGTTAAACTAAGTTTACAACTTCCTATTATCCGCAGAAGTACTGTTCAGAAAGGAAAACACACATTAACCACAACAATGACAGCTGGACAGAGCTGTGCCAAGGTTGGTATTCAGCTGAAGGTTCAGGACACAGGAGAGCAGCTGTCACCTTGCACATTTGACTATTGTGATAGTGAGAGGGAAAATATGTGCTTGTTTTTGTGAGTGATGTGACTTACAGCAAGTCCACAAGGACAACTCTTGTTTTAACTTTTTCCCATTTCTTATGCAGGTAAGCAAGGGGCCACTTATTTTAATCAAAATAATTCGTCTCACTCACCAGACAAGTAAATTCTCCATTTTCAATTCTAACGGATGCACCACAGGATCTTGCATAATATACAATACTTAGCTCAGAGAATGTCCTTTTTAATTGAGTCATTATTGTCACAAGTCGGCTTACATTAACACCGCAACGAAGTTTCTGAAAATCCCCAAATTGCCACACTCCGCCACCTGTTCAGGTACGCTGAGAGAGAATTTTGCACAGCCAATGTATCTAGCCAGCATGTCTTTCGGACTGTGGGAGGAAACCCACACAGACACGGGGAGAACATGCAGACTCCGCACAGACAGTGACCTGCGGCTGGGATTGAACCTGGCTTCCTAACACTGTGAAACAGCAGTGCTAACCACTGTACCACTGACAGAATGCTAGTTCACCTGTTCTGAGAGATGTTCACTAAATGCTACCTGTACATTGAATAAGTATGTATTCGCAGCATGTATGAATCGCCAGGGGTACTTTTTAAATATATGTCAGTGATAATTTAGGTAAGAACCTCAGAAACTCAAATACATGATTAAGTATTTAAAATTAAAGAGGGGCAGTTTTTTAAAAACTGTAGCATTCTGGCAGGTTCTACTGTTACAGCTATTTAATTAAAATATGCTATAGGTTTTCTCATATCATATTGCGTTCTATTATTACAACCTGGAGAAAACATTTGTTCATATTTACAGAGTGAATGTTAAGGATAATTGGGATTGGCAAAGCATTCATTATTCCAGTGACTGGCATAATAATACGGCTAAATTGAGCCAATGGCTGGAATTCTCTGACCTTGCCTGCAACTGGGATTCTCCAGTCACGCTGCACTAAATGGAGATTTGGCCAATTGCCAACTTTCTCCATTCTCGCTGGCAGTCATGGCGGGGTGAATGAGGTTGGGAAATTCTGGTCTATATTTATATTAGCGCCTTTACCATAGAAAAACAATGCTTAACAGAGGGAAATATACAAACGGTTCAATGCAAGAGAGCTGGGACGGGAAAATGATAGGGTGGGATGTTCCAGTCGCGCAGTCCCCAAGGCTGGAAAATCCTGCCCTCGGTCAATGGACCTTTGCATGGTCCGTATCCCACCTGTTACGATTCATGTGATGGGTGGCACAGGAAAACTCCCCCAATAGTCTGCATGAAAGGATGGGTTGTAAGAAGACTTTTGCAGGCAGATAGTTGCCAGCAAAGCCTTAACTTTTTGATACTTTCCTCCCAGGAACAGCAGCTGCAAACAGACTCATTCGTAATTGCAACAAAATCCATACGGAAAAGTAAAACCCTCCACCAAAGTTTTGGCTGTTCCACTGACTCCCCCCTCAACAAATTAATTCATTGATCAATTTAACCTCACACAGCAGAATATGGACATTTCTTTCGATGCCTGAAGGACCACACTGGGATTTTTTTTGTGCTTATTTATCAAATTCACTTTCCACTTTTTCTGGTAGGGAGCAGAGACAATGGATAGTGTGAACTGATTTCCCGATCTTCTACCGGTTTCACTACTGTAGACGTTAAAGAACAAGGGAAAATATTCCCAACTCGTTTCCTTTCTGGATTGAGTGTGATGTTGTTTTAATGTTTAACCTTGAGGATACCCATGTGACATTTCAAAAAATGTAACAGCGGCATCTGCCATTTTAGTATGCAAAACCTTCAGATCAGAAAAACCAAACATCGTTATGACCCCATGAGGGTCTGTATCATGAGGCAATAGTACTACAAAGAACAAAGATCAAAGAAAGGTACGGCACAGGAACAGGCCCTTCAGCCCTCGAAGCCTGCCTAAACTAAAACCGTATGCACTTACAGAGTCCGTATCCTTCCATTCCCGTCCTATGTATTTGTCTGGTTGCCCCTTAAATGCCGCTATTGTACCTGCTCCCACCCCCTCCCCCAGCAGCACGTTCCGGACATTCACCACCCTCTGTAAAAGATTTGCCTCGCACATCTCCTCTAAACTTTTCCCCACGCACCTTAACCTATATCCCCTAGCACTTGACTTTTCTACTCTAGGAAAGAGCATCTGACTATCCACTCTATCCGTGCTCAATTCATGTTGTTCTGGGAGTACATTACGTTGTTATTGAAGAAAGAATTCTCTACAAAATATTTGCTTTCACTCAACTCTACATCATCAACTTTAAAAATACCCAAAAGAGTAATAATTTAAAGATAACAGTAGGCATATTTTTCATTTTATAGAGCACTCAGGACTACTACATAACCGAGATTCTCTTTTCGTGACAAGACTTTGCTTAAAGTTTCAAACTTGGAATTTAGAGTGAGTTCAAGAGTGAAATTCCTTTTCATAAATCAGGCTGTCACATCTTTAATAATTAAGCATTTAAGATGAACTAAACTTCTTTTTGTAGGATTAGTTCGTGTCCAATAAAATTTCAAGTGATAAATCAGCATATCACAGCTTTGACAGTCACCTGATGCATAGAAACATAGAAAATAGGTGCTGGAGCAGGCCATTCGGGCCTTCGAGCCTGTACCACCATTTGATATGACTATGGTTGATCATGCACCTTCAGTCTCCTGCTTTCTCTCCAAACCCCTTCATCCCTTTAGGGCCACGTCCAGCTCCCTCTTGAACAGATCTGACAAACTGGCTCCAACAGCTTTCTGTGGTAGAGAATGTTGGCTCCGTTCTCTCACCACAGAGGCTGTCAGACCTGCCGAAGCTTTGTAGCATTTTCTGTTTGTGTTTTTGCATCCAGTGTTATCAATATTTGAGACGGATTTGGGTGCAAAGAAAAAGTAATTTTCTTTTTCCCTTCCTACAAGTTAGGCACCCACATTCCTCTCGTTCTCATCTGGAATGGTGGGATGACTTAGCTGCAGAAATCTAGACAGATGTCAGTTGTACTTTTCCCAGCCTATGATGCAATGAGGTTTTTCCCATTGGGAGTGCCTAAGTGTCAGAGCAGATTGTGATTTGAACTTGGACCCTACCAGGTGAAGTACCCAGTGTTCTCGATGCTAAGATGCTACTGTCTTCAATAGGTAATAAACTGATTTTAAAAATATTTGCAATTTCTTATAATCATTTCATAAAGCAAGAACAATCATTTCTGAACCATCGTACACCACAGTTTAGAGAATTTCATCCAGAAAATGCAGCTGAAAACCACATAATGATCTCAGTTCAAATAAATGTTAGTCAAACAACGACCTAATTATTTGAAATGTGGCATTAATAAATCAAACAGTGTACAGTAAATAATACCATAAATTTTATGATCTAATTTATGTCCTTCATTAGTATTCTTTATTTAACATTTTATGTTTATTGATAAATGAAGATACATTTAAATAATTCAAACAAAACATTAGCTGCAAGCAAGGTATTAATAATTGATGACAGCTGGAAGGTTTTTCGCTCTGGGAATAGATAATATTAGCCTAATGTGGATCTGTAGAAATAGAGGAAATGTAATGGATCTGGTTGCTTTAACTGATGATGGTTATTGCGGTATGAAACCTGCTACAAAGGCAAAAGCAGGATGTATCTGCAACATGCAATAGATTTTGTGAAAGGAAGCTGACAAAGCAGATTGTGGTTTCATACTCCAGATTTACACATCGCAGAGAGGTTCCAATACCCAGGGCAGGATCTCAAAGCACACACTGAGCGCTGGGACCAGAGGCAATATAACATGACGGGAAAATCAAAATTAAATATTTTACAGAATATCATGAAGCCATTCGATTTGGGCCTCCGCTTTAATAAAGAAGCTATTGTTTCATCCTTTTCATTACAGAAAACTTAGCTCTTCCAGTGGGCAGGAGTTTTTTTTTATTAATAGGGCATTGGTGAGAAATAGAGCACTTTGAAACTGTTATTAAAAGGAAATTAAGCCAGTGGATGGACCACAACTCATACACTCTGTCTGGGTGGCTTTAATGATTCTGGTAAACCTGTTTAATACTTTATGACTTAAGCACTAGTGTGTCTGGAGTGAGCAGTTATGCATTTAAATGTGTACAAGATAAAAGTCAGGAGAACAAAAGAAGCCTTTTCTCCTTTAATATGCTTTCCACATTCTGCAATAAACCAACACACCGCTCTTAGGATTTTTGCAAAGAGCTTCAATCTGTCACTAATTTGATTTACTGTTCTGTTACTCAAAATACATTTGCAGAGATGGTCTTTTTTGCAAACGGCATGATGCCAGAGAGACCCAGAACGTTACGAAAGGCACCAAGTAACATGCTAGTAATGGCAATGTCAGCTGATACACCACCGAGGCTTATTCCGTCTTGGAGATGTTTTGTTCAAATCTAAATAAAAGATTTGTGTCAGCAGAACAGTTAAATTAATGTTAGGAGAGTGTTGTAACATCACAATGTAACTACTTTGGGATAAGGATCATCTTTCCCAGAGATGTAATGCAAAAATACCACCTGAGGGAAGTACATTCAAAATTCAATGTCACTGCTTCATAATGTACAAAGCACTATAAGGGGAATATAGATTATTTATGGAATTTTCTCAATTGTAATATACAAGTGTAACACTTGTATATTATGGGAACTGAAAAGTAATTTTGTGGTCGAACATTTTTATCCATATGGTCTTGAGTCTGTGTGAAAAGAAAGTACTGAATATTTACTATGTTAGTGCAGGGGTACTACCTATATTGCTTTATTTATTGAGATGAGAATTTGATGGCACAGTTGCAATCTTTCTGAAAACAGTATTTCCCCTCGTCATTTATCAAGGGAGTGGAAATGACCATTCTGAAAACAGCTTACAGTAAAATCATTATTTATAACCACTATTAGTGCACATCTGTATTTCCATAATTTAAGCAGGAACTGTAAAAATAACACTTTGCATTACATATCAGTAACTTGAGTATCACTGCAATAAAAAAAATGAGGCTTGCGCTGACTATAAATTGCAAATATTACATAATGTGGATTAGACCATGGAGAAATATTTTATCTGCGGGCGTGTTTAATCTAATCCTCCTACGTAACACAAAGCATTGCAATTGTATCAACTGGAAGAAATCATTTTTGTCTGGAACCTGTGACGGATATTAGGCACTCGGAGGCTAAACAGGCAATGAATTGTAGCATTCTAACACACGTGTATTGCAGAGTATTGGAGAAAGACGGTTCTCTCCAAATACTTTGGGCAGTATTTTACAGCCTCGCTCGATCTGAGACTGGAAAATTCCACCCGAGGTCATGGACCTTCCCATTTTCCTCCCTCGCCCGCTCCAATTTCGTGGTGGTAGAATTCTGGTGTACAACTCACTTTGTTGCATAGATTTTACTCAATGTGAAGCTGTTAAACCACAGAAACGTTACAGCACAGAACGAGGCCACTCAGCCCATCTTTCTATGCCAGCCCAAGGACACCCAGATCCCTTTCCTGTGGTGGCACAGTTGTTAGTACTGCTGTCACACAGCGCCAGGGACCAGCTTCGATTCCCGGCTTGGGTCACTGTGTGGAGTCTGCACATTCTCCCCATGTCTGCGTGAGTTTCCTGCGGGTGCTCCAGTTTTCACCCCATGGTCTGAAAGACGTGCTGGTTAGGGTGCATTGGCTGTGCTAAATTCTCCCTCAGTGTACCCGAACAGGTGCCAGAGCGTGGTGACTAGGGGATTTTCAATGTAACTTCATTGCAGTCTTCATGTGAAACTGCTTCTGACACTAATAAATAAATATAAGAACATAAGAAATAGGAGCAGGGGTAGGCCATCTAGCCCTTCGAGCCTGCCCCGCCATTCAATAAGATCATGGCTGATCTGTCGTGGCTCAGTTCCACATTCCCGCCCTCTCCCCATAACCCTTAATCGCCTCTCTTATCAAAAACCCATCAACCTGCGTCTTAAAAACATTAAAACTTAAATTCCACCTTCCTGCACCCAGCCCATAGCCCTGTAGCTTACAGCACTTGGGGTGCCAATCCAAGTACCTTTAAAAGAATTTAGGGATTCTGTCTCCATGGCCAACCCAGGCACAGAATTCCAGACACCCACTACCCTCGCTGTATACATGTCCCCTCAACAGATACTGCCACTTATCTTGAACCTATGTCCCCTGGTTCTAGAATTCTCCACCAAGGGAAACAATTTTATCCTGTCCACTCTCTCTTTTCCCTTTGTAATTTTGTACACCTCTATCGGGTCACCCCTATTCTTTGCTCCGAGGAAAATAACCCCAACTGATCCAATCCCTCCTCATAGCCAAGCGTTTTTTTTTGGCCCTGGCAACGTTCTTGTAAATCTCCTCTGTGCTCTCTCCAGAACAATTACATCCTTCAAATGAACCTTGCAACTCGTGTGAAAGAGAGAGAGAGAGGTATGAAAAAGACTTTTGAAAATTGAAACACCGGACACTGAAGCTGCTAATGAACGCTTAACATAAAGAGAGGCGTGTGGGAGCATTGTGAAAATATCCATCGATAAAGGAGAATGGGACTTGGTGGATGAAACCAAACCCATGCCAGTTTTAGCAATTTGGTCATTGTCCTGGTTATAACTACAATAGCAACTAAACTATCCCAGGGTGAAAAGAAGCAAATGGCAGGTTTATCTATTCATGAGTTTTCAAATGATGGATGCAGGAAAATCTTGCAGAGCTTCAGAATCATTTAATCAAGGTTTATAAGGTGATGAAGAGACGGGATTGTGTTTGTGTGGGCAGTTTGCTTTTACTAAGCTCGAGAGAAGAAGGGGGTCAAGATCTCGAGCTGTACAAGCACAGGAAGGGTTGTGTTGAACACAATGTGATGGCTCCCTCCCCGGAGAATAACAGATCTCCAGAAGGGCAGTTAGTTCATGTGATGAACACTGACTTTCCTGAACCCAGGAACTGAGCCTGTTTCTGGCTGTGTGACCCCCCCTCCCCCTCCTCACAACGGCTTGCTGCTGTATAACATTAATTGTAACCAGTGTAATCGTTTGGACTAGTTTTGGTTTTTCTTTATAGGATGTGGGTGTCACTGAATAGATCAGCATTTATTGCCCATTCCTGATTGCCACTGAACTGAGTGGTTTGCTAGGCCATTTCAGAGGGCGTATAAATGTCAACCACATTGCTGTGCGTCTGGAATCAGATGTAGGCCAGACCAAGTAAGGATGGCAGATTTCCTTCCCAATAGGACATGAGTGAACCAGATGGGTTTTTACAAGAATCGATAATGGCTTAGACTTTTAATTCCATTTTTTTTTATAGAATCCAAATTTCACCATCCATCATGGTGGGATTTGAACCTGAGTCCTCATCACGTTACCCTGGGTCTCTGGATGACTAGTCTAATGACAATAACACTACACCACCACATAAGGAGGTCAGAGAGGAACTCAGCTACTTTTTCCAAATTTTAAACTGTTTTATAACCTCTCCCAGTCTACAGCTAGAACTCTACCATCTCATAGCTACAGAATCAGTGGGCAAGGGTCTGACAATGGAAATCTCCATTGGCCTCAGATAGGAATCTCTGGTCTCACTTGAGTGAGGCCAAAGAATCCTGCCCGACATAACCATCAGCTCACATGAGCTGTGTACATACCATGGTGGACAGGGCGATGCAGTGGTGTGGGGCTAGCTGGGTGGACAACCAGCTCTCTTCCTGCCATCAATTATGCATGTTTTAAGACCATAGGAAAAAGGAGCAGAATTAGGCCACTCGGCCCATTGACTCAGCTCCACCATTCTATCGTGGCTGATCTTTTTCTCATCCCCAGTCTCCTGCTTTTTCCGCATAGCATCTTATCTTCTTATTAATCAAGAACCTATCTCTCTCTGTCTTAAAGAGACTCAATGACCCGGCCTCCAGAGCCTTCTGTTGCAAAGAACTCCACAGATTCACCACTCTCTGGCTGAAGAAGTTCCTCCTCATCTCTGTTTTCAAGGATCGACCCTTTAGCCTGAGGCTGTGCCCTCTGGTTGTAGTTTTTACCTACTTGTGGAAACATCCTCCCCACATCCACTCTATCCAAGCCTTGTAGTATCCTGTAAGTTTTGATTAATTAAAATTAGAATCTAAATTCAATAATTCTATAATTTAACCGTTTTCTGATCACTCAGTGTTTAGTCCAGACACAGAGAGCTTCCGGAACCAGATCCCACCAAAGAGTTAGTGCCTTCATCAAAGGATTGAGGATGCAAAACTAACAGACAGATACAGTTAGAGACCCGAAGATTTCAACTGATTTCCTCACAGATCCCTCAGTATAAGATACTTGCTGCGGAATGGAATGTTTCCAGTTGATTTCCACAGATGAAGTGAATATGATAGCACAATGGCATACACAAGAAATAGTCTAGTTTTTAAAATATTTATCATATTTAAATGGTTCTGCAAAGTATCTCTAAGCTGTGATGATTATGAAATTGAGATTCCCCTTCATTTCTGTAAATGTCTGTTTCTTATTTTCTGAACTTGGTAGATAAACATCTGGGTCTCAGTGTACATAAGGCACAATAGTGATGTATGATCCATTATAAAACCGTTTATATTCAAGTGCATCTTTGCTCTCAGTCTTCTTTTTAACCCTTTGGGGAATGGTGCGGGGTGGGGGGGGAAGTGGTGTAAGGATTCTCGAGCAAATTATTGGGCCATTGAACCACTCTGAGCACTCCTTTCATGGGCAACATTGGAGCGGCACGGTGGCATAGTGGTTAGCACTGCTGTCTCAAAGTGCCAGGGACCCGGGTTCAATTCCCAGCTTGGGTCGCTATCTGTGTGGAATCTGCACATTCTCCCTGTATCTGCATGGGTTTCATCCGGGTACTCTGGTTTCCTCCCACAGTCCTATGCAAACTGATGATCACTTTCAGCCGCGCTAAATTCTTCCACAGTGAACCCGAACAGGGGCCAGAGGCTGATAGGGGATTTTCATAGTAACTTCACTGCAGTGTTAATGTAAGCCTACTTGTGAATAAATAAACTTTAAGTTGTAGCATTGGACTCAAACCCAGAACTCTGGTCCAGTGGTAAGGACACTAACATTGTGTCACACGTCTGCGATATAAAGGCCAGTGGTAAACTAATAATGAGTCACAGCAATGTGGCAGATTTGTGTCACAGCGACATTGTCACCAGCTCTTCATATTGGGAAGGAATGTTGACTATTGAGCCAATACAGAGCATTATTGTTGGAGAGCCTTGGAACATTTCAGATGACCTGAGCACCTACTCGTTGCGTCCACCGTCCTTCTCACTATTTTCAGAGCTTCCCTCAGCTTGAAATTCGCTAACAATCGGAAAGTAATTATCAGTTTGCATTGCCTGTTGCACTGTGCATTCAGTTAATCAAACATTTCACTCCTTCTAATGCTTCAGTTCTCTTCCCGAAGACAGATTCGACCCATAGTGTCACAAGCTCCACCAGAGGTGGAGAAGGGAGGCGAGTCCTGAATCCATCCACATCCCCAGTCGGAATGGGAATCGAATCGTGTGCAGTTGGCACCAATCTGAGCTATGCCAACCAAGTACATCCCATAAGGAGTCTGAATCATGCACTTTTATAGGCATGTTGTAGTCCAGAGTTTGAATAGTAGAGCTAAAAGCTCTAATTTCTTTCCATCACATGGGCTAACCAGGAATCTCTCTTACCACCTGCGGTTGGTAGCATTTACAAGTTGATACTTGACCTGCATGGCCACATTATAAACACACCTTCCTTGGCCATCAAGTCCTGGACTGATCATAAGACCATAAGATATAGGAGCAGAAATAGGCCACTCGGCCCATCGAGTCTGCTCTGCCATTCAATCATGGCTGATATTTTTCTCATCCCCATTCTCCTGCCTTTTCCCCATAATCTCTGATCCCCTTATTAATCAAAATCTATCTATCTCTGTCTTAAAGACACTCAACGACCTGGCCTCCACAGCCTTCTGTGGCAAAGAGTTCCTCAGATTCACCACTCTCTGACTGAAGAAATTCCTCCTCATCTCTGTTTTAAAGGATCATCCCTTTAGCCTGAGCTTGTGCCTCTGGGACTTGTGGGACTCGAACCCAGAGCGCATGGCTCAGAGGTAGGGACGTTACCCACTGCACCACAAGACCTTCCCTTAAATAATTTAAATCCTGATAATTTCTTCATTCAGAATGTCAAAAGAAATTCCCTCTTCAGGGATAGGTACTCAGGCAATTTGATTGCAACGTGTTTTCAGAAGTGTGTTTTGTATCATTTGATATCCACTATCTCTGTACATAGATATTGGAATTTTAATTACTGCATAATGACCTGACTGTAAATACTCATGTTGTTGAAACAAACATGTCATTCCTTGGCATTGTTTCACAAGATGGATGAGATTTGCATTGGAAAAACAAATGTTGAGAATTTAGGCTCAACATGGATTATGAAGGTGTCTTCAACATGATGCTGCAGTGTGACAAAGTGAGGTACTTGAATAATTCCCATGTTGAACTGTACAGCTTCCCTTCCACATGTTACAAGGGTTGTCAACTGTGGATATAAGAATGCTTTGAATATCTAGCTATAGTAGCTATTGTTTTCCTGAACTGTGACACCATCAAAACATTGCTGTATTCCATGAAGTGAATTGCTCATTGCTGGTGCAAATACGATGGGCTGAATGGCCTCCTTCTACACTGTAACAATTCTGTGATTTTAGAGTATAAACTTCCTTCCACATCCTGGTTGATATTGATAGAACAAGTCCTTCCATACGGAAACTGCTATGAATCATTCTGTTTCCCATAAAGCCCAAAGGCAATCATTTTAATTGACTGTTTTTCTCATTCATTCACGGGACATGGGCCTCGCTGGCTGGCCAGCATTTATTGCCCATCCCCTGTTGCCCTTGTTCAGAGGGCAGTTGAGAGTCGACCACATTGTTGTGGCTCTGGAGTCACATGTAGGCCAGACCAGGTAAGGATGGCAGATTTGCTTCCCTAAAGGGCATTAGTGAATCAAATGTGTTCTTCTGACAATCAACAAGTTTCATCAGATTCTTAATTCCAGATTTTTTTAATTGGATTCAAATTCCACCATCTGCCATGGTGGGATTCGAACCCAGGTCCCCAGAACACCAGCTGAATTTCTGGATTAATAGACTAGCAATAATACCACTAGGCCATCACTTCCCGCCAATGTTAGCAACATATTCTATTTCTGATGATGAGGGTAGATAGCTGGGACAGCAATGGAATGGATTGGATTTGCTCTGCTTTTTGTGGACAGGATTATACATGGGCCATTCTCCATGTTGTTGGGTAGATTCTGGTTTTTCAGCTATACTCAAATGACCAGATAACTAGTTCAATTGATTGTATTTTGTCTGGAAAATTTAACAGCAGAATAAGCATAGTTAGCATACATTAGTATACTGGAATCAATAACGTACTTACCTTCACAGTAACATCTCAAGTACTTTGGAAAAATCTCATTTACACAGAAGCCAAGCTATTGTGTAAATATAATTCATTATATGTTACTCACAGAATGTAGTCCAGTAACATTCTGGAGAGTAGATGGAGACATCTTGGGTATTCCTTCAAACCACAAGCTTTGAGGTGAATTCCCTCAGTTTATTTACTGGAAAAGTCCCAGCTCCCTTTGAGAGATTGTTCCAGCTTCATTAGCCTAATTGTTTAGCCTTCATTAGCCTAATTGTTTTCCACAGGATAGCAACACATCCTGAAAACATTCAAATCAAAACCCCAACATTCTACACTTGATTGCGTTGAGTGGACTTCACTGATTAATCAGAATAGTTATTCTTTTGTTTCTTGAATTCAGCTCTGAAGGTAACTCAGAGCACTACACATGAGCTGTGATATAATTCAGAGCTTCCTTACAGCCGATAGACATCTAACAAGAGACAATAACCGGGATTTTAATGGGAGGAGTCTCAATGTCATGACCAAATATGGATCTCGAGACTAGGTAAGGGGACCCTGGCATCATTTAAGTCACGGGTAGATAGGTTTTTGACAGACAAGGGAATTAAGGGTTATGGGGAGAAAGTGGGAAAGTGGAACTGATCCACTTCAGATCAGCCATGATCTTATTGAATGGCGGGGCAGGCTCGAAGGGCTAGATGGCCTACTCCTGCTCCTATTTCTTATGTTCTTATCAATGCCCTCGGCAGCAACCCCTCATTGGACACTGCTCGTCCAATCAGAGGATCAGCAGCTCTGGAGCCTCGGCCGTGCTGCTAGGGGAGGTAGCCACTGCTGTGGTTACAGAGAAAAAGAGATGCCTTTACAGCAGAATTAGAAAACCATTTTCCAGAATACCATAGAAAGCATCCTTTCTGGTTGTATCACAGCTTGGTATGATTCCTGCTCTGCCCAAGGCCGCAAGAAACTACAAAAGGTGGTGAATGTAGCCCAGTCTATCACACAAACCAACCTCCCATCCACTGACTCGGTCTACATTTCCTGCTGCCTTAGAAAAGCAGCCAACATAATTAAGGACCCAATGCACCCCGGACATTCTCTCTTCCACCTCCTTCCGTCAGGAAAAAGATACAAAAATCTGAGGTCACACACCAACCAACTCAAGAGTAGCTTCTTCCCTGCTGCTGCTCAGACTTTTGAATGGACCTACCTTGCATTAAGTTGATCTTTCTCTACACCCTAGCTATGATGTAACATTACATTTTGCACTCTGTCCTTTCCTTCTCTGTGAATGGTACGTTTTGTCTGTATAGCGTGCAAGAAACAATAATTTTCACTGTATGTTTATACGTGTGACAATAAGAAATCAAATCAAATCAAGGCCAGAAAAGCCCTCCAATAGCAGTGTTGGGGCAATGGGGGTGTCCTTTTGCTACCAAAGACCCTCTTTATGGGGCCACGGAGCCTCCAGATGCAATCAGCCCTCCTCCCACCCCTCTTCATTTCAGGAAGCTGGTGAGAGACTGGTACCTCAGGTGGCATTCCCAAACAGCAGGGGTCCATTCTGCAACTGCCAAAACTCTGCTGGGCCAAGAAATGTCACTTAATCTCTACAATTCACAGAGCTAGCTCAATCAGACCCATAAAACTGTTTCCAGTTAGAATAGATGTTAAGATTACTGCTGAGTGCTCACTGGGCTGAAGTGCTCACAAGGCGAAGCAACAAGAAGGTTACAGTTAGCAATATAGACTAAGATCACAGCATGTTGGGAAAGCAACATTCCAGTCGCAAGTTCCACACTGAAGCACTCTGAGCACTGCCACAACTGTGGTACCAATCTGCCACATCACTCATGTATAATTCATCACTAATCTATCAATGGTCTCCATAATTTAGCAGGATTTTAAAAAAAGCACTCATGACCTCCAAACTTTGCCATGCAGTAACTTCTCACAACCCTTGAATCCATTTGTAGCAGAAATGGGCGGAAAGTCTTCTGTGATTCAAGAGGTTGATGTGATTGGGCTGCCAGGCAGCCTGACCTGAAAGGTTCACGGTTACTAATGGGATCCATTTGAAAGCTGACATGGCTTTCCATTCAGATACTCTCGTTAAAACTTTCTGGCTCACCTCAGCGGCTCTTTTGGTGTACTTGTTACTGAAGTTTCCTCCTGCTTTGCAATCGCACTTTGTCAATCATTTCAATCCACCACTTTTGTACTCACATCAAGTGAGTTTGAATCTAGGTGTAAAAATTACAGCAATAAAATGTAAATAACCTCTGAATGTAAAAGGGGCAACAGCTCTACAGCTATTAAGATTACAGGCGGAATTTTCCCATCCCGCCTGCCGCAGGAATCGTAGCGAGCAGGACACGGACAGCAAAAAAGTCTGTTGACCTCAGATGGGATTTTCCAGCCTTGAAGTGAGCATGGCTGGAAAATCCTGGCCTATATCCTTTGTGTTCCATACACTTAGAAATGTAGAGTTTTGGAATATTTATGGTATTTATTTAGGATTTAAAGCTTTCAACTTGCAAGATGACCAAGATTTCAATGGAGGCTTCCAATTTTAAACTAAAATGTACACAAAATGGGAAGGGTGAATTTTCCACCACACTTTGATTATGCTGGTCTGTTACAACGTGAAGATTTTTACAGACAAATTCACTTTTGGTGCTCGTTTTAAAAAGCCGCACTGTGTTGGACAAGAACATTTTTAAGAAGTGAACCCACATCGCATTAATTAGAGATGCATTTCAGCGATATACCCAACATTTGAAAGTTTCCCTTTTATAATAACCTCAGTAACTTAGCGTCACGGTCTTGAATAAAAAGCTCTACGTGCAGTAACCAGCAGACAGTCAAACTAGCTTTAAACAACACAGATAATTACCACAATGTGCACAGAAAAATTGTCCTTAAAGGAAAAAAAAACAGTTGATGATTATGTCTTCTGTCCTCAACATCATGAACATTAAAGGACAGGAATCCCATTACTTCCAGCTTTACTACAAATCCTATCAGCAAAGTTCTGATATTCCCAAAGATTTTGCCTCTGATTCTTTATGCAAAGAAACAATCTGCTTGTGTCTGGGGATCTTTGATGGGCCTTTTCTCGAAGATGAATAAGCGCCTTCTGCTCGACTCTGTTAAGAGTAGAATCTGGCATGCAGAGAACAGACATGTACTCCAGTGTCTGATGTGGCAGAGGGGCAAAAAAAAAGATTCTTTTATCCAATTCATTTCTGAAGTCCACAGCTGTCAGTTATTTTGCTGTCACCACTCTTATCAGCATGAATATACACATATATTAGCACTAATACAAAAAAACTGCAGAGATATGCTTGGAAGAATGGTGCCACCATTACCGTAGTTTTGTCTGGTCACATAATTATGAAATAGTCTGCAAAAAAAAAATCATCTTAGCGATCGCATGGCTGAAGCAGAATGGTTTACTCTCCACTGCCAGAGGCTTCACATTTATAACCCTCTTTCTTTCACTTCATAATGTTTTTCTGTTCCTGTCCTACATGGAGTGTGAAGTGTGTCAGGGTGTATCAGCAGCATGCTCAAGCCACTGTTCTATTCAGTGTGAAAAGAAAGGGCTGCAGATTTGCTACTGGCAAGCAGTCTTCTAGGTCAGAACTCTGACACTGTGAATCACTTTAATTCGACAGCTCTGCATATTCAATTGTCTTTCTCGGGCCTTTTAGATTGTTACAACTGTCGCACAACTACTGCCATGAAGAATGAAAAACCCGGGATTAACCGTACGTCAAAGAATTCAACGGGAAATATATTAAATTAACCAAGTGCCATTAGCAGATTGTTATTAATTTATCTTGCAGGAGATTAGGATCACGAGATGCAGGGTGGAGAGAAGATAAATTCTGCCAAACGACACTAATGCGTATAACAAAGGAGACAACAGTCGTTATACCAGAAATACGCCATTTCCTCCCAACTATATGCATTCTTAAGTAAAACGCAGGGGGTAAGAAATTCAGAATGCACAGAATAATGTGGTCTTTGTGCAACTCCACGCAATTCACGCAACAAAATGGATGTTACTCTTCCTACTGGTTTGATTGCAATGTGTCAGATATGAAGCCATCGTAAATTGGGATAATTTTAAAGTTCAAAGGGGACATTCTCGTGCTAAGTGGCTCACTAATGGTTGACGGTATTCATTCTGCTTGGTTCCATCTTTAACACCTCTGTTTTTCAAATGAGAAAATGTGGTCCAGGCCCAAGGAGCTCACTCAGCACACGCGGTTAACATTGAAAAAGGGGAAAGGACCTCATGAGAAGTTAGGAAGCGGTGACAGCAACTAGAGGCGTTAAAAGTTGGATGACAGCAGGAGGAGGATGATAGCTCCTGGGATGAAATCAGTTGGAAGACTCTACAAAGAATCGTGATGGCAATGTGATTGAGGGTGGCGTGGTGGTTAGCACTGATGCCTCACAGCGCCAGGGACCCGGATTCACTTCCAGCCTTGGGTGACTGTGTGTGTGGAATCTGCACATTCTCCCCATGTCAGCATGGGTTTCCTCCCACATTCCAAAGATGTGTGGGATTGGGTTGATTGGCCATGTTAATTTGCCCCTTAGTTTCTGGCAATTAGCAGGGTAAATATGTGGGGCTGCAGGGAGAGAGCCTGGGTGGATTTGTTGTGGGTGTAGACTCGATGGGTCAAATGGCCTCTTTCTGGACTGTAGGGAGTTTATGAATCTTGATGGAGGAGAAATAAGAACATAATTTTTGTCAAACATAAATAAGTGAGAATCTAGCTATTTTTGTCCAATAATAATCAATAAATAATCTCTACTTTGCCTGTCAGACAGATTTCAGAATATTTTTCTGGATTCTCTATGTAGGAAACAGATGAAACCAGTTCAACTCACAATCAGGATCAAGTGTTTTTCAGTTGATTTTGGGGGTACCATTCTTCCCATTGAGTTAGGAGTTCAATGTTGCACATTTCAGTCAAACCTGAAAAGGAGCACTAGAGAGCATCCTTTGCTTTCGATACGAGCAGCTTTGGCCCTGACTTTCTCCCCTCTCTTCACCACAACCTTATCTTTGTACTGCTTCCCTTTCAGACACCCATGAACTGTAACCTGGCCAGGAACAGCAAGAGGTGAGCGATCAAGAAGACTGGAAGAGGAAGGAACATCATCACTGACTCACAGCTACCAGATACTGGCACTGGGGCCTGAATGTTTCAGATTGCAGGGGCTTAACCCTTGCCACCCAACAGGTAACACATCCCTGTCTATTCAGACAGGGCCCCACTGCCATTTTACATTCAAACGAGTATTTGTTGCCAGCAGATGGGAATTCTATCAACACTTGGAAGGAAGTCCCATCTAGGAGAGCTGTCAGCCAGTCAGTATGGCCAACAGCTCTCCAGCCCTTCTGAGAACAACACTGCAGTGGCCAAAAGAGGCACTGTAGCACCCTGCCTGGGACTTTGTGTTGGGGGCCAGTGTGAAAGCTGGGGTCCTGGGAGGGTAGGGTAGGGGATACCCTTGGGTGTTGCAAGAGTGGGAATGGAGGGGGGATGTCAATGAGGCATCCATCCCTCTTCCTGCCTGAGATCAAGGTTCTTCCATTCAGCACAACAGCCTGAAAATTGAGGCTGGGAGGGAATAGGCCCTTAAATGGCCTTTAAGTGGCCATTAGGGATCTTGTTGGGGCAAGGGTGGGCTTTCTGTCTAAGGCCCTGCCTCCCTACCGTAAAATCACATCCGGACTGGGGTGGTAGGAATCCCAGAGGAAATCCGTCTTTCTAATTTCACACTCCCTCAAAACCCACCAGGGTTTCAAGAGATTCTTCAATTTATTTAGGTGAAATCTGAGAGATGAGACATCAAGCAGAGTTTGGCAGGGTACGGGACAAGGGTCGGGAGGGAGGTGTGTGGTACGTGTGTCCTGCTGCACCGCACTCCAATGAGCTCTTGGATAGACGGCATTCAGGGAATGGCTGCTGGGAAGGTTCAATGAACTGATTGGTGCATTGATGGGCCTATCACTATCAAGGAGCAAGTCAGAGTTTGGTACAAATTTAAAACAGGATTTTGCGCCGAGCTTGGATCCCACCCCCTCCAGCATGGAAGTGGTATTTCCAAGCAAGACCAGCTCAGTGCCGCGCAGGCTCAGACTGCTGCCATCATAACATTGGATAGAGGAATTCAAAGAGACTTTCAAACGTTCCAGCAATCTGTTGGCCAGCACTTTGCAAGGGTTGAGCTGTCCTCCTTTGAGGTGTGACATAGTCACATAGGAGCTGACTTGGTTGCCAGCGCCTTTCCTCCTTGTCTGCGTGGGTTTCTTCTGGGTGCTCCAGTTTCCTCTCACAGTCCAAAGATGAGCAGGTTAGGTAGATTGGCTATACAAAATTGCTCCTTAGTATCTAAAGGTGGATAGGATAAGTGGGGTAAGCGCGTAGGGTTAAGAGGACGGGGGGGTGATCCTAGGTAAGATGCTCTGTCGGAGGTCAGTGCAGACTCAATGGGCTGAATGGCCTCTACCTGCACTGTATTGTTCTCAGATGGTCGCTATCTCGCTGTGATGAGGACAGCACTCCGATCTGGAACATGGTAAACTAATTATTCCTTCAGCATGATGTCACCTCCCAGATACTTGACTCCCTTTGACGTAAATTTCTGTTTAATTTCCGCTTTGCACAGAATATCAAAATGAAATTGCATTTTCAATCTCTGTGGCCATAGTGCTTCATGCTCCCTCATCCATTTCACTGTTACCTTTGGCCTGGGTGACCAAACCACCCTCTTCCCCTGCCTCCACTTTGCCTTCCAGCTGGGTGAGACCTTCCTTGCTCAATTCCACTCTTATTATTTCGATCCTGACCAGAGGATCTCTACGAAGGACCTCACAGAGACAACCCACGTCCCGTGCTGCAGGATTCCCTGCCTTCACCCCAACCTCAGCCTATTCTCAACTGAAATCTTCAGCCCTATCTTTGTTACTTACAGATGTAGCTATCCTAAAACTCTTTGGATCAGCTTTCAGTCTTCCTGTCTCTGTAAATTTCAGCCTATTCCATATCTCACATCAATGTCTATTCATCCACTGAGTCTTCCTAGTGCTCCCTGTGTCTTACATTCAAAATTCTCAGCCTGTGTCTAAATCCTTCCATGAATTCTCCACTGTGTAACTGCACAACACCCAGTGCTTTGATCAATTTGAAATGAATTACAATGAACAGACAGCAATGCCGTCCTTGGATTATGTGGACTGTGGCTAACACTGGATGGATGGCTTTAGCCATCCACTCAAAATTCTCTGCACCTCTAACTCCAATCCCTTAAAAATCTCTCCATCGCTTCACCCCAGTTATACCGTCTGTGGCCTCTCCCATTTAGGCCATTTCATTTAAGTATCTTTTCCTAAACCCCTCTGCATCTCAATTTTCCTCACCTTCTTTAAGGCCCTCCATATATAAACCCCTCCTATAGTTACCCCTCCCAGTAACTCCATTGCCTTTGTCATTCCGTTCCTCTTTAACACACACGGCAAGGATTGGTAAAACAACAGTGTGATTTCTTTCGTCTCCCCGCAGATGCTGCCAGACCTGCTGAGAATTTCCAGCACTTTCTCTTTCAGTGTGGTTTCTTTATTGGAACAGAAGATGAGATATAAATAATATTAACTTGAAGTTTAAGTGTGCAAGCGGAGTTTTACCATCTGCTGCTGCGGACTGAATACAAATTATGGGACTGATACATCCATATCCTGTTGAGATGAAAGTGAGTGACCACAGCTTACGATACATATCCTGAAAGGTACATACATATCATATCACAGCATTGCTTTCTTCATGCCTCTGGAATACTTTCGGATCCTTTTCTAAATTAAAGGCGTCATTTAATTTGTTGTGATGGATTTGGCAATAGCAAATGTACTTTAGGGAAGCAGCTTCTGGCATGAATGTAATTTGGAATTGTACTTTTTCCTCAGTTATGTTATATATGTCAAAAGTACAGTTAATGAAAAATGTTCTGCCAATTCAGTGTCAATTTCCATTGAAAGAGAATTGGTACTTCTGTCATTGATACTAACATTTACATATCTGTTTGAGAAATGTTATTGCAGCTGTAACTTTTATACCTATTTCTATTGTTTTTTAAGCAGCATTCAGGTTGTTGATACAGCAACAGTCACAAGACATGACCGGACTAAAAGCCAATCCAGAAATATACATATTCTCCACTTCGGGTGGCACACTGGTTTGCACTGCTGTCTCCCAGCACCAGGGACCCGGATTCGATTCCCAGCTTGAGTCACTGTCTGTTCGGAGTTTGCACGTTGCCATGTCTGTGTGGGCTTCGTCCGGGTGATCTGGTTTCCTCCTGAAAGACGTGCTGGTTAGGGTGCATTGACCGTGCTAAATTCTCCCTCAGTGTACCCGAACAGGCGCCAGAGTGTGGCAGCGATGGGATTTTCACAATAACTTCGTTGCAGTGTTAATGTAAGCCTACTAATAAATAAACTGTAAAATTTTGCCTCAAAACTATGTGAAGGCTTGAAACATGTCAGTAAATAAGTTCAGTGGGGTGATGGAGTGGGGGTGAGATTTACAATTCCTTCAGCACTTTGCCAAACTCTTAAATTATAATGAAGAATATATCTATTTTATTGCTACTCAGAACAACTCTATAGCATGTCAACTGGCCTGATGCATTGTTTTGCTTCAGAGGTCCTGAATATACAGTGACAAGTTAGTTCTCTCTTAAATATTTAGCTCTTAATAAGGAAACTTTGTGTTTGCAAAGAAATGGCTGTGATATTTAATTTTTATATTAGGCTTACTGAAACCAGCCAAAGCCACAGCTCTCATTGCTCAGATTTGAATCAAACCATTATAACAGGAAATATCCTTTAATTTAGCCAGATATGGCAATGTGGAACAGTTATTGCTATGGTCAGATCTGGCACACGTACAGGAAAGCTTTGTTGGCAATTGTGCATTATTTTTAAAACAAATGTATCACAATGTCCAATTACCCAGCAGTGTAACAGACCATGACTTCCTCCCACCATCCCTGCAAAATGTTTTTTTTTAGTTTCCAAACACAGCAAGTTTTTTTTTGTTGTCAGGAATGATGTTTGAGCTGGTTGACTGACGCCTCCTTTTGTCCTGTCCTTTGAGCCTGCACACTTCAACCCTGTAAAATATCGTGCATATGTAACTCAAGTAATTTACTGACTGCTTGGAGCAATTTTGTCTTAATAATTCACATGCTACTTTACTTTGAAGTATTTTGGTTCTGGGTTCTAAGACTTACTCTATAGAATCATCGTGCTCAAAGAATAGCTCCCAGTCTCTGAAGGCTGCAAAGAGAAAAAGTAATAATTTGGCACAAAGAAATCCAATTGTGCTTCATGTATCAGCAAAGGCATGAAAATGAATCAGAGATCCGTAGTTTATTCTCGAGCAATTCATTTTTTAAACTTTTCCAATGCAAACATAATTAGTCATCGACTGATCACGGCTGTACTCTGACCCACCCTGAACTGGGCTGCACTTGATTCACCTAATGTTAACTCAGGCATGTTTGGAGCTTGTTCGGGTACACTGAGGGAGAATTTGGCACGGCCAATGCATCTAATCACCTAATGCACCCCTAATAAGAGAGGCAATTTATCATGCAGAAGGAGGCCATTTGGCCCATCGAGTCTGCATCAACTCACACCCAAGCTTACCCCATGTACTTACCCTGACAATTTCCCCCTAAGACATATAATCTTTGGACACTAAGGGACAATTTAGCATGGCCAATCCACCCTAACCTGCACATCTTTGGACACTAAGGGGCAATTTAGCATGGCCAATCCACCTAACCTACACATCTTTGGACACTAAGGGGCAATTTAGCATGGCCAATCCACCCTAACCTGCACATCTTTGGACACTAAGGGGCAATTTAGCATGGCCAATCCACCCAACCCACACATCTTTGGACACTAAGGGGCAATAGGTAGAAGGGAAAAGGATGAGGACAAGGTGTATTTTATACACTGGGAGGGGCCAATGGCAGTAACAGAGCCAGGAGCAGTAGCTTCCCCCTCCTCCTCCTCTGACTGAGGAAGGGCCAATCTGGGAGACAGACTCATGACAAAAGCTTTCCAATCACCAGGGCTCAACACTGTGCACAAGACACTCTGACTTACTGTTGGCGTATGATTGGCAGTGGTGTTGTCACTGGACTAGTAATCCAGAGACCCAGGGTAATGCTCTGGGGGCAGGGTTCAAATCCCACAGCAGGTGATGAAATTTGAATTCAATACAAGTCTGGAATTAAAAGTCAAATTGTTGTAAAAACCCATCTGACTCATTAATGTCCTTCAGGGAAGGAAATCTGTTGTCCTTGCCCAGTCTGGCCTACATGTGACTCTAGAGCCACAGCAATGTGGTTGACTTTTAACTGCCCCCTGAAATAGTTTGGGGGACAGGGTGGCACAGTGGTTAGCACGGCTGCCTCACTGCACCAGGGATCCAGGTTTGATTCCCAGCTTGAGTGACTGTCTGTGTGGAGTTTGCACATCCCCCCCGTGTCTGTGTGGGTTTCCTCCCACACTCCACAGATGTGCAGGTTAGGCTGATTGGCCCTGCTAAATTATCCCTTTGGGCCTGATTTTACCATTTTCATTCTAAGGGCTGAATCTGGGCACAATTCAGGTCCAATTTGGAAGTCTGTTCTCAGGCGCCCCCCCATACGTACTTAGCTTGAAAAAAGATCTCCCTGTGGGTGGGGTTTATTGTACCTGGAATGATCGGAGCTTTGAACTGAGAAAACAATTTGAAAAACACGCTGCTGTCACATCGCTCCCAGGCTGCAAAAAGTGGATGAAGCTGCCCAGGAGGGAAAAGTGGGAGCGGTGGTCCCCTACAGACATCGCTCCACCCCCACAATATAACTTTCCCCCTTATCCACCCCATCCCTCTCACTACCCAGACCAATCGCGACCCTCTGCCCCCTTCGCCCCCACCGATCGCCCGCAGAGTGGCAGCGGACCCGCCCCCGCCCCCACCCCTCCATCAGTCAACAACCTGGCCTCCCTCTGCACCCTTCCCCCCCAATCAGAGAGTGATCTGGCCTCCCACCCCACCCCCACCAGAGATACATCAGACCCGTCTCCCTCCACACCGCCAGCCCCCCCACCCCCTCACCAGAGAATGATCTGGTTCGCCTCCCTCCCCCCCCACCACCGATCTGAGTCAGAGAGCCGCTGGAAGCTCTGAACTTACCTCCTAAGAAGCTGGAGTGCCTGAAACAGACCTTCTGTTTCATTCCAAATCTGGATGCTCGAACGCGGATGGTAAGAACATAAGAAATAGGAGCAGGAGTAGGCCATTTAGCCCTTCGAGCCTGCCCCGCCATTCAATAAGATCATGGCTGATCTGTCATGGCTCAGTTCCACATTCCCGCCCTCTCCCCATAACCCTTAATCCCCTCTCTTATCAAAAACCCATCAACCCGCGTCTTAAAAATATTTAGCGAGGCAGCCTCCACCACTTCAACGGGCAGAGAATTCCAGAGATTCACCACCCTTTGAGTGAAGAAGTTCTTCCTCGACTCCATTCTAAACCGCCCCCCCTTTATCTTGAGGCTGTGCCCCCTAGTCCTACTGTAAAGGGGGAAATGCCAGTAAAGTCGGACGGGCAGCCCACTAATTCAATTTAAATACATGCAAATGCATTTAAATCACCACTGCGCCCGGTTCAGGCACAAATCAGATCACAGCCATTTTCAGACCTTGGTAAAGTGGGCATCTGTGCGGGCAAGGGCGTGGGTCACATTAGTGGCATCATGCCCGACTTTACCACATTTTCCCGCCTGAAAACCGGCATAATGGTAAAATTGAGCTCTTAGTGTCAGGGGGACGAGCTAGGGTAAATGCAGGGGGTTGTGGGGATAGGGCGTGGACGGGGATTGTTGTCAGTGCAGACTTGATGGGCTGAATGGCCTCATTCTGCACTGTAGGGATTCTATGTTGAAGAATTTTTGGCTACTTTTCAATTAATTGCTCCAGTAAACTGCCAATTTGGCACAGATTTAAATTTGTTAAATCCTTTAATGGACCTGCCAAACATGTCTGGTCCATTTAAATTACAAATCTAATGTTTCCACTTCATTAATGGAATTATTTAACCAAATGAAGCTGTATTGAAAGTTCATATCTGACCTCGCTCCCACCCCTCAACAGCAAACAGGATTATATAGAAAGACTACAGCAACTATCAAGACTGTGAGCTCACCAAAAAGCTCAGACTATACCACTGTGTCCGTAAGTGTGGCAGGAGGCCATTCAGCCCATCAAGTCCGCACCAGCTCTCCAACAGAGCATCTTACCCAAGCGCTATCTCCATAACTCCATGTATTTACCCTACAAATCCCCCAAACCTACACATCTTGGGACGCTAATAGGCAATTTAGCATGACCAATCATACACATTTTTGGACTGTGGGAGGAAACCGGAGTACCCAGAGGAAACCCATGCAGACACAGGGAGAACGTGCAAACTCCGCACAGACTGTCACCCAAGGCCAGAATTGAACCTGGGTCCCTGATGCTGTGGGGCAGCAGTTCTAACCACTGGGCCACCTCTGGGATATCCTGAGATCAAGAGAGGTGCTATAAAAATGCCACACGTTCAAGTCTTTCAATGAAATAAATATTGGTTTTAACATGGAAATTTCAGACTATCAATTTTATAAACAATATGAAGGGAACACTAATGTATATAAAATATCTCAAACTGGGGTCCTTGAAACTGAGGGTATCTTTGGGGGAGGGGGTTCTTTGATTTCATCAGGTTTCTGTAATTTTCGTTCATATTTGCTTCAGTAACAGGTTATTTCTGTTGTAGTGTAGGGGATAATACAAAACTGTCAAAGTAGCACATGGATGGTCCCAACAATAGGCCAGTCCTCAGAAATGTGTCAATATTTGAAACAGGACCCTTACCCAATATTTCCCAATATTGGGAACCTACCCAAGTTCCATAGCAAAATTTGTTGCTATGAAACTTACAGATAACACTGCCTCATAACTACATCCATTGCTACCTTCTGATTGGCAGCAGCAAAAGGAGATGGCATAACCAAGAATCACAGTTCAACCAAGATCCTATAGTTTGATTTGATATTTTATTATTATTTTATTTGATCCCATTTTATTATTATTGATAACAATTATTGTAGTTTCTTGAACAAGACTTTAATATCATATTGTTAGGACCATCACGCAACATAATAAAACCAGTATTCACAGCATCAATTATCACCAGAAAAATAAATACCATATTTTATTATTATTTTATTTGATCCTATAGTCTGATTGGATTTGATTTGATTTATTATTGTCACACATATAAACATACAGTGAAAAATATTGTTTCTTGCGCACTTTGCAGACAAAGTGTGCCGTTCATAGAGAAGGAAAGGAGAGAGTGCAGAATGTAGTGTTACAGTCATAGCTAGGGTGTAGAGGAAGATCAATTTAATGTAAGGTAGGTCCATTCAAAAGTCTCATGACAGCAGGGAAGACACTGTTCTTGTGTCGGTTAGTATGTGATCTCAGGCTTTTATATCTTTTTCCTGATGGAAGAAGGTGGAAGAGAGAATGTCCGGGGTGCGTGGGGTCCTTAATTATGCTGGCTACTTTGCCAAGGCAGCGGGAAGTGTAGACAGAGTCAATAGATGGGAGGTTCGTTTGTGCGATGGACTGGGCTACATTCATGACCTTTTGTAGTTCCTTGCAATCTTGGGTAGAGCACATGCCATACCAAACTGTGATACAACCAGAAAGAATGCTTTCTAACATGTATCTGTAAAAGTTGGTGAGAGTCGTAACTGACATGCCAAATTTCCTTAGTCTTCTGATAAAGTAGAGGTGTTGGTGGGCTTTCTTAACTGTACTGTCAGCATGGGGGTACCAGGACAGGCTGTTAGTGATCTGGACACCTAAAAACATGAAGCTGGACCAAGTTGGACAATGAGGTGCAATCAGTCGCACAGGATGCAGCAGAAGAGAGTATTGTAGAGTTTGCATGTTCTGTGTTTGATTAGGCGAGCCTGTTTAGAATTGATGGTTACTAGCTCAATTGATTAAGCTTAGGATTTGACTCAGAGAAAAGTCAACGAGTTGTAGAAAGAGCTGGAAGCCTCAGCTTTAAAGTAGCCGTTTTAATTCACGGAATCCTGCTACACAGAGAAACTAGTATCACCTTTCCATGGATCCAAGAAATAAAATACACAATAGAGTCCACAGCCAAAGCCTGTGAGCTGTACAATGTGTACCACAAATCAGATCCTGAAATATTATTAATGGATGAATTCATAGGACACAGAACATTACGGCACAGTGCAGGCCCTTTGGCCCTCAATGTTGTGCTGAGCTTTGTCCAATCCCAAGATCAAACTATCCCACTCCCTATCATTCTGGAGTGCTCCATGTGCCTATCCAATAACCACTTGAAAGTTCCTAAAGTGTCCGACTCCACTATCACAGCAGGCAGTGCATTCCACACCCCAACCACTCTCTGAGTAAAGAATCTACCTCAGACATCCCTCCTATATCTCCCATCAAGAACCTTATAGTTATGCCCCCTAGTAACAGCTACATCCACCCGAGGAAATAGTCTTTGTACATCCACTCTATCAATCCTTCTCAACATCTTATAAACCTCTATTAAGTCGCCTTCAAATTCACTTTTATTTCAAGTTTCTTCTAAAAAAAATGGTATTTATTTTTCTGGTGATATTTGATGCTGTGAATACAGGTTTTATTATGTTGCGTGATGCGTCTGACAGTACGATATTAAAGCTTTGTTAAAGAAACTACAGTATCACAGCATTATGGTTAGTGATTAATAAGTCCCTGGGACAATTACGTTTGGGATGGAAGTTGTATCTACCCATTGACTGTAATGGTTTTGGAACAGAATTGCTACTAAAGACGAAATGTTACCAAAGTATGGCAGTGTGTTGGTTCCAGTAAGAAAGACATCAGTTTCCAGGTCTTATCTCACCTTGTCACGAAAAGACAGCTGGGTATGTTTCACTATCATATGATAGGGGTTGGCGAGAGTGGGCATTAAACATGCCATCCATGTTCCTCACCTTCCCCGGGGGGATATAATTACCTTTACTCCCCTCGGGGGGAATCCCCACTTCAGTTTCCCACCTGGGTGAGCCTGTTGTAAACCGTGCTGATGTGACAGATACCTGACTAGGGCTCAGTACATAGCGAGGGGGCGGGGTTCATAGTTCTGATAAAAAATGTATTTAAATCAGGTCCCCATCCATAACAGGACATAATCCTTTGGGGAAATCCCACCAGTGTAGCGCAGAAGCTGCTTTTGGACCTCTGCTTAATTCTCTGCCTCTTCCAATTTTCCCACTATCACCCCACCTGCCCCCACCCCTCCCCATCGGACCCCCAACCCACACCCACACTCCCCAAGGAAAATCCTCCTCCCAAGTTTCATGTTGAATATGATTTCTCCAGAACTGGGCCAATTTTGGTTGTGAAGAAACTCGGCCTCCAGCCATCCAATTATGGATCTCACCATGGGTCACTCATAGCCATGGTTTCCTGAATGAAGCAGCCCGATTTTGGGAAGGAATTTGAAAGCCAGTCTGGGACGATAAGAGCATCTTAAATAGCAGCTGAAGTAGGCCATGATCCCCCCTCGAGCCTGCTCCACCAGTCACGACTGGACATCTCTGTTCCCACATCCCAATTCCCTTCTATTTATCTCTTTCTTTCCTCTAGTTTGCATCAGTAAAGGAAAAGCAGTGTGGCTGAGCAGCAAGCTGACTGACGGCTGAACTATAAGAGGAATTCAAATTCCATCTCGCTTTAATGCTCAGGGACCCAGAATTACTGAATTCCGCAGATGTGCTAAATAATCTAGTCCTGGAACAAAAGATAAAAAGAAAAAGAATAAAGCGAGTAACTGCCCAGTTCCAGATAGTACGAGTCCGATACAAAGACACAATTGTTGGTCTAATCAGCCCAATCATTTGTGGCTGTATGTTCTTTGATATTTCAGTCTCTTGCAATGTTTATAATTTAGACAGTGTTTAGACCTGTGCCTCAATGCCAGCCCCTTAAAAATATCATGGTGTTGCTATTGCAGTATTCAGATTTTCCACAACATCCTCCTTTAGTCTTTCCAAGGATGGAATTGCCTATTTTGTACTCAATTATAGTTATTTTTTTAAAGAATTATTCATGGGATGTGGATGTTTTTCACTGGGCCAGCACTTATTGCCTCTCCCTAATTGTCCTTGAAAATGCTCGGAGGAGCTGCACGCACTCTGACTGCAATAGGGTCTCTTCCTGGACCATTGTCCACTTGCCATGGGCAAGTATATTCTCCGTGGCATTTGCCCACGACTCAGGGAGTTGATCCAAACATCCAATTAATTGATGCAAATTGTGATGCAATACATTTCTGTTAATGATGATCCACATTGTCTCATGGATGCCCAGTTTTGAGTTGCTGGGTCCTTTCTGAATCTAGCCCATTTATCATACTGTTTAAGTGGCGTGCAACTCCATGGAGAGTAGCATCTATGATAGGTGGATTGGTGATGATTAAAGTGGCTTACTTCCTCCTGGTACACACACCGCTTGTTGCATGCCCAATCTGGCACCTATGTCCTTCTAGATGATGAGAAAGGCCTCCCACCTAGAACTCATTCTTTGCCCTTGGTACCCTCAGTGGCATCTCAGTGGTACTAAGGAAATTTGGTATGTCAGCTGCGACTCTCACCAACTTTTACAGATGCACTATTCGTTCTAGTTGTATCATAGCTTGGTATGCCTCCTGCTCTGCCCAAGACCACAAAAAACTATAAAAGGTCGTGAATGTAGCCCAATCCATCATACAAACCAGCCTCCCATCCGTTGACTCTGTCTACACTTCCCGCTGCCTCGGCAAAGCAGCCAGCATAATTAAGGATCCCACACAGTCCGGACATTCTCTCTTCCACCTTCTTCCGTCGGGAAAAAGATACAAAAGTCTGAGGTCACTTACTGATCGACCCAAGAACAGCTTCTTCTCTGCTGTCATCAGACTTTTGAATGGACCTACCTTGCATCAAATTGATCTTTCTCTAAACCCTAGCAATGGCTGTAACACTGCATTCTGCACTCTCTTGTTTCTTTCTCTATAAACCGTATGTTCTGCCTGTATAGCATGCAAAAAAACAATACTTTTCACTGTATGTTAACACGTGACAATAATAAATCAAATCAAGTCAAAGTGGTGCTCAGCCTGGAGGGATACTGAGTCATCAGCTGAGTGAAGGCGGTAGGTGATAATCAATAGGTTTTCATGTTCATGTTTGACCTGATGCAATGAGACCTTATGAGATCCAGAGTCCATGTAAAAGACTTGCAGGCCACTCCAATCCAGCAGAACATTAGTGTGCACCTACGGTAAATGTATGTATTCTGCACATCATGTGCAATTCATTCATATATTCATGAGTGCTATTAATACATTCATGTACCTCAAGGTTGACAGGGATGGTAGGAGAGAGCACAGGGTTGGAGGGCTGGAAACGGTGAAATATTGGATGAGTTTAATAGCAGAACTAGTTTCAAATTTTCTGACCCCACTTTGAAGCCACGCTCAGGCAGTTTGAGGGGTTGTCTGGCTGACAGGCAGGAAGGTGTGTAGCACCAGACTGGGTAGCAGAGAGGAGGGGGCTGAGCAATAATCCTTCTCCTCCTTGCCCACAAGGAGTGCTAGAAAGGCACATGTCTCATGAACCCAATTTCGTTTGACCCCTTTAGCTGCTGGTTGTCCCAAATCCTGGGGATCCTAGCATGCAGAAATGGAAAGTAAAACTTTGCTTAAATTTGAGATAAGCTGTCTTTAAAATATTTTAAGGATGGATATTGGAAGGCAGCTCACCACCACCTTCTCAAGGGCAATTAGAGATGAGCAATAAATGCTGATCTAGCCAGCGACATCCACATCCCATGATGAAATTTTAAAAATCTCTTTGGAGAGAAAGTTAAAAATGGAAGTTGATGTTTTGGGGCAGGTTGGGTCAAGTTTCAATTTTTGGATTTTTTAACCTTACTCTTCACCTGGCTATCCAAGGGAGTTACTGCCATGGCTCTCATTGTGTTCTGTGTTGTGTCGTATGAAGAGAGATTGAACAGTTTAGGCCTATTTACCCTCTGGAATTTAGAAGAATGAGGGGAGATCAAATTGATGTGTACAAGATGATAAAAGAAATGGATAAAGTAGACATGGAGCGGATGCTTCCCCTTGTGGTTCACTCTAAGATGAGAGGTCATAGTCTGAGGATAAGGGGTAGCAAATTTAAAACAGAGTTGAGGAGAAACTGCTTCTCCCGAAGGGTCGTGAATCTGTGGAATTCTGCAGTGAATGCTGGGACAGTGAGTAAATTTAAGGAGTTGTTAGATAGGTTTTTAATTGGGAATGGGGTGAAGGGTTATGGGAATATGGCAGGAAAATGGGAATGAGGAGCATATCAGCCATGATCGAATGGCGTACGGGACTCAATGGGCCAAATGGCCTAATTCTGTTCCTATATCTGAGAAACTTATGAACTTCTGAACTAAAGACCTCTACTGTACAATGTAAAATTTCTAATCCAATTTGTTAAATTACAACATTCACCATTTCAAATCTAAATCAAAGCACACTCATTGGACAATACAAGAATTGAATCTTCCGCTCAGCGTATGTAACACATTATAGTCTATTATAATACCCGATTATCCTTATACTCGCAGTATAATTATTAAAATTGTCTCTGATGTTAAGCATAATAACATCGCATAATAGGCATCAGACGGAAGGACGTGGACTGAGGTCATTAGTTACAAAACTTCTTAATCATTCGACAGGAAATTCTGGGCACGTCAAGGTGAACAACCCTGAAAGTCACTGATGGCTACAAATGTGCAATCAGTTAACGGGAGTCTAATCTCTCTTCTGAGCTCCCATTTCTTCCAGTTTTACTGATTGCCCACCTACAGCAACAGAGGGTGGACACAGCAAACCCCTTGCCTGCTGCTGCTTTCCAACAGTGAAGGAACTGGGCCCCGCAGTCACTCCTTCCTCCCGTACCCTCCAGAATAGAAAACACCACCCTGGGGCCACCGGTGTCCACAGGAACATAGAGAGTCTCCTGGTCTCGATGTCTTATGAAATATGTAAACGTGGCCACCCTGAACAGGAGTCTAATGTTTTTATGTCATTCACCTGTTGAAGGAGCAGCGCTCCAAAAGCTCGCGCTACCAATTAAACCTGTTGGACTTTAACCTGGTGTTGTGAGATTTCTTACTGTGCCCACCCCAGTCCAACGCCGGCATCTCCACATTATAACATTTTTAAGAAACATAGTCAATACCAGCACCATGAGAACATATGAACTCAGAGCGGCAGAAGGCCATCTGGCCCCTCAAGCCTGCTCCATCATTCAATAAGATCATGGCTGATCTTTTTGTGGACTTACCCGCCTGCTCACCATAACCCTTAATTCCTTTACTGTTCAAAAATTTATCTGTCCTTGACATAAAAACATTCAACAAGATAGCCACAACTGCTTTACGGGGCAAGGAATTCCACAGCTTCACAATCCTGTGTGTGAAAAAGTTCCTCTCAACTCAATCTCAACTCAACTAAATCTGCTCCCCCTTATTTTGAGGCTATGCCCCCTAGTTCTAGTTTCACCCGCCAGTGGAAACAACCTCCCTGCTTCTATCTTATCTATTCCCTTCATAATCTTATATGTTTCTATAAGATCTCCCCTCATTCTTTGGAATTCCAATGAGCGTAGTCCCAGCCTATTCAGACTTTTCTCATAAGTCAACCCTCTCAACTCCAGAATCAACCTAGTGAATCTCCTCTGCTGTGGCACAGTGGTTAGCACTGCTGCCTCACAGCTTTAGGGGCCAAGGTTCGATTCCCAGCCTCAGTCACTGTCTGTGTAGAGTTTACATATTCTCCCTGTGTTTGCGTGGGTTTCTTCTGGGTACTCCAATTTTCTCCCATAGTCCAAAAGATGCTGGTTAGGTCCATTAGCTGCTAAATTCTCCCTCAGTGTACCAAACAGGCGCTGGAGTGTGGCAACTAGGGGATTTTCATAGTAACTTCATTGCAGTGTTAATGTAAGTTTACATGTGACTCATAAATACATAAATAAATTCCATTGTCAGTATATCCTTTCTCAAGTAAGGAGACCAAAACTATACACAATACCCCTGGTGTGGCCTCACCAGCACCTTCTACAGCTGCAACATAACCTCGCTGTTTTTAAACTCCATCCCTCCAGCAAAAAGCATCTCTAAATGAGTTATATTCAACAGTAGAATCTTGTGAGAACCTTATCTTAATGACAAACTTAAAATCTGAGAGTTTCCGATTCAATAATCCAGAAATCTTTGCGGTTTCATTATCTGTAAAAGTCTGTTGAATGCTCAGCATTAAAGGACTTATCTAAGTGGATATCATAATAACAGCCAAATTCATTGAAAATGGTCATATTTCAGTGATAGTTAAATCCAGATTCTAATTGTAAGCGGTGTCAAAGTAATCCATCAGATTCTTGTCAGTTTGATGTGCAATAGCCTTTTCTTACCCATCATCCAGCAAAGTGAATTAAAACATAAACACCTAATATTAAGTACGTTTGTTAAGCAGATTATAAGTTGCCTCCTACAGAACTGCTGCTGGATTTAGGATTGAATTAAACGCTCATGTTACATAAATTGCATTTTGCCATCCATATTTTTCTAATATAAATTTTAAAACTTGCTGATCAGGTCTCACTAGTGCATTTATTTTCAGTTGATCCGTGTAATATAACCTTCGCAATTCCCCCGTGACATTAAATTCACTTAGATTTACTGAATGGAGAAAGTGAGTGTAGGATGTAAAACTGTACAAGTGCATCCGATAATGCAGCCAAGGCACACTATACCCATAAACAGGAGCCTATAATGCACACAATTACATTTCTGTGTGAGCATTCTTGATATAAAATAAGGTATCAGTTCTAAATTGATATTATCAAGAGGTTATAGCATGCAGGATTCGGCAATATAAAAAAACTAATTGCAAAATAAATGTTCGACTGTTCATTAATTAAACACAATGAAAAATGGAAATCATGTGAATTAATGCAAAATTTCTAAACTTGGAAGCAATCCATCTAATAAATATCTTTTAAATTCTTCAGAAGTATCTCACATTGCTATTGAGGACAGTCCTGTTAGATTAATGAATGCATCACTAGTGTTACACCATGCTGTGCATCTTTTTTTTAAAAAAAAGCAAAACCTCATAAATGAAGAAATAAGTAAGCAAGGAAGTAAAAAGTAATGTCTGAAAGTCCAAAGATGTGGTGGTTAGGTGGATTAGTGTGGGGGGATTAGCAGGGTAAATATGTGGGGTTATGGGAATAAGGTTATGGGTGGGATTGTGGTCAGTGCAGACTCGATGGGCCGAATGGCCTTCTTCTGCGCTGTAAGGATTCTATGAAAGACTGGGCTGGATTTTACAGCCTCACTCACGCAAGATCGGAAACTCACGCCCGAGGTCAACAGACATTTCCTTTATCCGCCCCTTGCCTGCTCCAATTTCATGGTGGATGAGGTGGTAGAATTCCGACATAAGACTGGACAGGACTGTGCCGCTCATTGCAGCTTCAAGGAATCTTAGCCATGCTCTCAGGGGCAGGTCACAGGAGGGCAGGGACCTCCCTGCAGACAACTGTAGCAATGAAAAGGGAGGTTAAATTACCACGGATCACTCGAACCTCCTGTTATCCCACATCCCAAAGTCGTTGGGGGTCCAGTGGCACAGAATGGTTTGTTGTGGAAGGAATCTTGTGATGCTGGAAAGAAGAGAATGGACATAAAATAAGCAAAAGAGAAAATACACTTGAAAATTTGCTGTTAAACAGCTTAAGAAACATAGACTTCAGCACGGAATGCATTACTTGTGAGAACATTCAAAATGTATCAAACAATTATAATTGTTAACACAAATTATTTATTTTCCCTTATCAATTTTTCCCAATCATAGAATCCCTACAGTGCAGAAGGAGGCCATTCAGCCCATCGAGTCTGCACCGACACCAATCCCACCCAGGTCCTATCTCCACTTGGCTACCCTGCTAATCCCTCTAACCTATCATATCCTGGGACATTAAGGGTTAATTTAACATGGCCAACCAACCTAACCTGCACATCTTTGGACAGTGGGAGGAAACCGGAGTACCCAGAGGAAACCCACACAGACACGAGGAGAATGTGCAAACTCCGCACAGACAGTGACCCAGCCGGGAATCAAATCTGGGTCCCTGGAACTGTGACTACTGGATCATTAACCACTGTGCCACCATGCCACCCCAAATGAAGAGTCCTTGCTACTGAAAGGTTTCATGTGCATTAATAACTCTTTATTACCACAGCCAAAGTGCATAATGCTTATAAAAAAGTTAAAAATCCCAGATGACCACTGGCCCTTCTCCCCTCTGAGAGGGAAACTGACTGGAGGTGATTTAACCCAGGGATCAGCACACTTCAGGCGAGGGGCAAGGTTTAGGTGGTGAGGTCTCCATGAAGGAATGGGAGCCTTGGCAGGCGGGTTTAATCACGAGGAGGGTACAGTTAAACATCATTCAGTTTTCACATGGCACAGACATGCACACACATCAGGAATTACTACAACATCATCAGGAGTGGGAACCCTGGCTGATTTTACCCTCACATTGCTAGGGACACAGTGGGGGACAATCGCCACACCGTTACTTGTGTTCTACAATGATGGAACTTGGCACAGCCCATTTGAGTTTGTGCATCTCAGTCACTCACTGAAAGAACTTGCTGAGCCATCCGAGGATCAGGGTGGATGTGGATATTGAACAAGTTAGTGGAAACCACAGCTGACTGTTGTCAACTATTCCATCATTAAAACTTGTTCTTAATTTTAAACCAAAGTGATCGAGTGTTGCTGAAAATAAAAGTCACAACTTTTCCTTATAAGAAAGGTCTTGACTCGATTGTGAGTGCGGTGCCACAGAGAAGCCGCACATTGGACTCAGAGTTTGATTGTTCGTAGTTGTCATAGTAACACTTCCATTGAGCCCACTGAAGAACAACAGAAAGTACTCCAGGTGTCCAAACCAACAACCAACCTGCAAACAAGAACATCACTTCCCTGAGTTATCCTGTCAAATCCGATCCTCACCTGCAATGACTACACGTCAACATCAAATCATTGTTTGGAAGAAGTTTGAGATATTTCTGGCATAAATTCCTAATTCTATTGTTCACCAAAGTGAGTATTTTCCTAATGGTGAAGGATGAAGGTTCTACTAATGGGACCCAGTTGAAGGTGAAATAATTACGCGTGCAATTTTTCTATGCAAAACAGAATGGTCTTTTTTAGATGCCTGTCAGTTGTGTTTCCCTATATCCCCGACACAATGATACAGGCTCAAACAAAATGTAATCTAGTCTGCATTTACTTCTCTGTTGCATTCATGCAATGTTCCTGACACAGCACCAGTGATTAAGAATGTTGGTGATGAGTTACTCAGGGAATCCATATTGATAGGAAACATGCACTTTTGCATGCATATTATGATCTGGAGCTATGGATAGTGATGGTAGAAGCTTAAGCTGTCTCCATCTCATAGCTGACCAGGAATCTCTCTCACTTTTGCCATCTGCAATTGGCATGTGTTGGTAGATTAGTCTGTTTGGCCACATTATGAACACACTTTCCTTGGCCAGCTGGAATGGGACTTAAAAACATTGAAGATAGAAGCAGGAGTAGAGGTTTCAGCACTTCAAGCCTGCTCCACCATTCATCTTGAACATGATTGATTATCAAATTCAATATCCTGATCCAGTCTTCCCCCTATATCCTTTGATCCCTTTAGCTGAAGAGCTATATCTAATTTCTTCTTCAAATCACACAATGTTTTGGCCTCAACTACTTTTGTGGCCGTGTATTCCACACATTCATCACATTCTCCGGGTGAAGAAATTTCTCCCCACCTGAGTCCTAAATGGTTTGCCCCTTATCCTCAAATTTGAACCCAGAGCTTCTGCCTCAGAAGCTTGGGACACTCCCAATGTGTCACAAGATCCCCATAAGACTAGTGGATGGTTAACACCGCACATTATTTGCTCACCATTGTAGCTATTGTATTTTCAACACTATTTTTCTGAAAAATGGCATCAGCTTCAAGTTTGATGTTTGATTTTGATATCTGTTCCTTTAATGTTGATTACAGTAAATATATAAAATCCTTGGCAGAATTCCCCATCACCTCACTGCTCCCTGCTGCTCCCCCTGCCAGCACAGTACTTAACTGCTGTAATAAATACATATTCAATTATTTTGTTATGCTTGAAGTAATAGCTGGAACAATTATTCTAGAGAATCCCTTTATGGCGTACAATAGGATTCCATGATTCTCCCCATTATGCCAGATGTAGATTAGAGGCAAAACATTTCTTCCACACAACTGAACATATATTATTAACTACAGGAGCTCGAACACAAGTGGCTAATGTTGAATGAGCTCTGGCAGTTGTTCCCTTTCTCTCAGTGCCCTGCTGTGGAAGGTATTTGTTTTGTTTACCTCACCCCTTTTTCCTGATTTTTCCTTCTTTAGACTTATTTTGGAGTTTTTCACATTCCCAGTTCAATTACTTTTTGATGCATTCTGAGCTTATTTGCCAGACTGTACATGAACTAGCTGTCCCACTGATGCTTGCATTTTGCAATCCCCTGTTTGTGTAATAAAGATTATCTACCCCTACGTTGGCAATGGTTACACGTTCTAACCTCTTACTTCCCACGTTTTATCTTCTTTATCCCCTTCATTACTGAGCACTGAAAATTTGATAGACAACTTGTGGGGCAAAGCAGTCTCTTAACACAATATAAATTGTGTTACCCTTGGAGCAAATCATAGGACCACACAACACAGGAGGCCAATCAGCCCATCACGTCCACACTGGCTCTTTGAAAGGGCTATTTCATTAGTGCCACCACCACACATACCCCCACCCCCCCACAGCCCCCTCCGCCAGATGTTTCTCAGTGTCCATTACAAATCTTTCTTTTTCAATTACATCTCCAAATCCTTTTTGAATCTGTTTCCTTTCAGGCGCTACATTCCAAGTCATGGCAACTTTCAGTATTTTAAAACAAAGCTTAACTCCTCGCTGTTCTTCTGCCAATTGTTTAAAATCTCTGTCGACTGATTTCCTCCCTTGCCAGTGGAAACAGCTATTGAATTATTAAAACCTTCCATAATTTGGAATATTAAATATTCCTTTAACCTTCTCTGCCCTCAATCTCAGCTTCTCCCACCTCTCTGCATAACTAAAATCACAGGAGCTGTTCTGGCGAATCTCCTCTGCAGCCCAATGCCCTGTTCAAAAGTGCAATGTCCAAAAATGAATCAAAAGGAGTACCGCAACTGGACAACACATGATTTATACACAAATATGTTGTCCCAAAGTGACATTACGAGCAGGAGAAGGCCATGTGGTTGATGCTGTATTGCAAATGTTTCAGCAGAAACTACAACACATAACTAAACTTTCCCAGCTATAGATTTAACACAGTGTCCTAGTCATCTGCACTCCCTATCCTTTGACCCAAACAGCTTTGGGATTACCACTGATAGGCTAGGAACACTGAGGCGAGCAACTCCCCAAAGCCTGTCCACCATCTACAGGGCACAAGTCAGGAGTATGATGGAATACTTGCCCGGATGGGTGCGACTCCAACAACACTCAAGAAGCTCAACACCATCCAGGACAAAACAGCCCACTTGATTGGCACCTCATAAACAAACATTCACTCCCTCCACCACCGACGCTCGGTAACTGCAGTGTGTACTATCCACAAGATGCACTGCAACAATTCACCAAAAATCCTTAGATGGCACCTTCCAAAACCACAAACACTTCTGTCTAGAAGGACAAGGGCAACAGAAACACCACCACCTGCATGATCCCCTCCAAGCCACTCACCGTCCTGACTTGGAAATATATCGCTTTTCCTTCACTGTCGCTGGGTCAAAATTCTGAAATTCCCTCCTCAATGGCATTGTAGGCCAATCTACAGCACGTGGACTGCAACGATTCAAGAAGGCAGCTCACCACCACCTTCTCAAGGACAACGAGGGATGGGTAATAAATGCTGACCAGACAGTGGCACCCACATCTCACAACTGAATAAAACAAACTCACTCATATTGTCTCACGGAAAACTGGAATAGGGTAATACTGTATTTGGGGCAGAGACTGCAGATAGAAAACAATAACTTTCAAAATGCAAGTCCTGATGATACAACTGAAGGAAATAGGAAGCAAGAAAATGTAATTTAACTCACCAAGTTTATAATCTCAGCAAGGTTCCTGACATTGTGATGACCAGGTGAACAATGAGCTGGCTCTCCTACTCAGCCCCTCAGTTGGTCGCAACAGAGCTTTTAACATTTATTTTCCTCATAAATGCCATTTCCAATCCGAATGTATTTACTTGTCCATAAGGAGCCAATCAAACTCAGGTTTCTTGAGTCAAAGAAACAGTAAAGTTATTAGAGTTCAAGAAAAATAATAAAGACTCAGTAACAACACACAGTTATGAGAAGTCAGAAAGTTGGAGCCCAATAAAAAAGTTAAAAGAATATACAGTTAATTCCTTTGAGGCATGAATTATTCAATATTGTGGCTGTTTGAAGTTAGGTGGTTTCCTGTAGAATTCTGAAGTTTACTATATTCAACTCTACACTTGCTGAAGACACTCTTTTAGCTTCCTGAGAGAGAGAGAGATCTTTACTGTTCTCTTCCAGCAGTGCTTTTACTTGACTGTGATGTTTCTTTCTCCTCCTCTTTCTGATTCTGCTTGGCAAAATCAGTCTTTAAAATTCCTGTCTATATATTCCAAGAAAGGAATTCGATTAGTATGTCTTGCAGTCATTGTTGAAGACCAAGTCATTTCATTTTCTTATCTTCTCATCTCTGAAGCTTCTGACACATTTCAGGGGAAAAATCAACAGGAAATGGGGTGATTTCATCGTCCACAGGGAGTTTTGAATATCTGGTTTGTTAGCAGTTCCCATTGTCTTGTTGGAATGATTAAAGTCCAGTATTTTGCATTTCTAAAACCATCCTTTCATGGTGTCTCTGTCTGAAGTGGACACTGACTAACCCCAGGTGTGAAGTTCCATGCACCAGACCGTCAGTGCAATATCTAGAAACTTTCCAGAAAGTGGTCAGTTTACAGGTTCAGACATCAGGTGACTGGTGGCAGTCATTTTTGATCAATGTTCCTTTTTATGTTTATTTTAAACAGGTCTTCTTTAAACAGTTCAGTACACCTATGGTTAGATGGTAAAATTGCCGCTGGATCTAACTCAGTCACAGCTTCCCATAATCTTGACACGTTGTCCTATTATTGAATATATTGAATCTCAAAGGGAAGCGATTTTTGGTAGCTAAATGTTTTTGCTGACTGCGCACTCTACAATTTGTCTACAAAGTGTCAGCAAGAGGAGGCCTAATTCTTCAGTTCTCTTTGTTTCTTGTTTTATCCATGAAGATTATTAATCGTAAGTTGGTGTCTCTAGTCCACTGTTACGTCAACATTATCCGTAGTATTTCAAATATCTGGAACGGATTTCTTTATAACATCTCTCTCCCCATCCTATATAAAAAAAACAATTCCCTTCAACCACTTTTTAACTTCTCAGACTCTGCCTACATTTTCACACAAAATATATTTCAAAACAACTCCAAATTGCTTTTACAATGTTAAAATTGTTTCTAAATTATTTCTATTTGCTCCGCCTCCTCTCCAACAATATGAAATCCATCACATTTCTCCCTCTCTAGAGCTCTGAATAAGAGTTGTACAGACTCGAAACATTAACTCAGTTTCTCTCTCCACAGATGCTGAGAGACAAAGAAGCAAAAGAACAAAGAACAGGAAGAGGCCCTTCGGCCCAGCAAGTCTGTGCTGATCACATTGTACTATCTAGACCAACCACCTGTATCCATCTATACCCAGCCTGTTTATGTGTTTATCCAGATAAATCTTTAACGTCGCTAACACGTCTGTCTCAACTACCTCACCTGGCTTTGCATTCCAGGTTTCTGAGCTTAAGCAGCATTTTTTATTTTTATTTCCGATTTCCAGAATTCACGTACTCATTTATGCATTTTTGGTGCTTTGAGATGATATTTCACTGAAATTTGTCGGCCCAACCATTGAGGTAGAACTCATTCATTTCCATGCAACTGAGAAGCCTTGAAAGGGTTAATCTATTTATTGAACATCCTTGATGGTGCATAATGTCTAACAAAGGCAGTTTCACCGTTTCCAATACCCCAGGCCATTCTCCGAATGTGATCAGACTGATGAGGCAAACCATACAAGTCTCAGTCCCCTGCCAGACGTCTCTTTGCTGGCTCTGAGGAAACGCGGGGAACGTGGGAAACATGGGAGCAGCTTGCAGCTCTACCTCCATGGGAGGCAGTGGCATAGTGTTATTGTCATTGGACTAGTATTTCAGAGAGCCAGGGTAATGGTCTGGGAATCCGGGTTCGAATCCCACCATGGTAGGTAATGAAATTTGAATGAAATAACAAATCTTGGAATTAAGAATCTACTGACGACCACGAAACCATTGCCGATAGTCATAAAAATCTATTTGGTTCACTAATGTCCTTCAGGGAAGGAAATCTGCCGTCCTTACCTAGTCTGGCCTACATGTGACTCCAGAGCCACAGCAATGTGGTTGATTCTCAGCTGCCCTCCAAGGACAACTACGGATGGGCAATAAATGCTGGCCAGTCAGCGACACACACATCCCTTGAAAGAATTGTTAAAAAAGTTTCTCCTCTTCAACTGAGGAATGGCTTCCACCTATACACCTCAGTCTACACCATGGGAAATGACAGGCTTATGAGGGGGGAAAAGGAGATTGGGAAGAAAGTAAGATAACTGCTACATTAGATAGTCGGTGAGTAACAAAACCAACAATAGGAAGAAACAGAAATACACATAATTTCAATGGTTATATTCTCACCAAATAGAATTAATTTTGTTCACTGGTTTTGTTTTCGAGGTAGAATTCAACATTGTGCATTTGGCTAAGATGTTCTTTTTTCAGAAGCTAATTTTGACATCTGATCTTACACTCAGGTGCATAGAATTCTTTCTGTCCATTAACATAATGCTCCACTTGGATTCCCTTACATCTGTATTCTATAATTCAATGTTTATTACCAGTATTATGCAAATAAAATAAAACAAAATAAAGGAACAAGTGATAGCACTAAGAAGTAAAAACACTTCATAAATATGGATCTTACATAGTTAGCTGGTGTAACACTTTACCATCTGGGAATTCGGAGTATATGTTATTCCAGTGACTGGGTATGTTTGTTCATTTTTCTTGTTCTGAGTTATCTGACAGATTTGCTCTTAGCGCTTCTGTTTAAATGGTGACCTCCAGAGCAAAAGTCTCATGTTTAATCATAGAAAACATGTCCAATAAGGTGGATGAGATTCCCATGTGGGACTTTCTGGTGACAACTGCCTTGGTTAAAGCAGATAACATGATAGACTAGATGGTATTCTGGTTCTTTCTAGAAAAGCACAATCTTTAATCTTAAGCTGATGCCTGTACTAAGGCATGAATATCTCTACAGGCTGATGGTTACTCAACTGCTCATTTGTTAATAATGCAGAATTGGTTTTCTTTATTCTTTGGGGTTTTTTTTAATTCTTTTATGGGACATGGGTGTCGCTGGCTGGAAGGCATTTATTGCCCATCCCTGGTTACCCTTGCAGGGCAGTTGGGAGCCAAACACATTGCTGTGGGTCTGGAGTCACATATAGGCCAGACCGGGCAAGGACGGCAGATTTCCTTCCTTGGGTGTTGCAGGTAAAGCCAACATTTGTTGTCCATCTCTAATTGCCATTGAAATAAGAGACTTATTCAATCATTTCAGAGAATAGTTAAGAAGTTGTGGATGTAGAGCCACATCTAGGGTGGAATTTTCCCATCCTGCTGCCCGCCACGGGAATTGGAGCGCACAGGACAGAAAGTTCGGTGAATCCCACAAAGATCCATTGACCTCGGGTGGGAATTATCAGCATTGGGAGCAGCCAGAAATCACCACCTCTAAAGTCTAGATAGACCAGGTAAGGATGGTAGATCATCTTCCTTAAAGGGCACTAGGAAGCCAGATGGGTTTTATGATACTCAATGATAGTTATTGTTATTAGCTTTCAATTCCAGATTTTTTTAAATGAATTTAAATTCTACCAGGTACCATTTGAACCTCTGCCCCAAACATTAACCTCGGTATCTAGTTTAGTACTGTGGGGACATTACCACTATATCACCACCTTGCCATAGCTCCAGCAGATGCCAATAGCAGGTGTCCATTTCCAATCTTGTAAAAGATAAAATGTGATGTTTAGCTCACCCAGGAAAGGAGCTATTTTAAACATTGGAATTGATATTTTACTGGCGCAAGTTTGATTTGATTTGATTTGATTTGGTTTGATTTGGTTTATTATTGTCACATGTATTGACATACAATGAAAAGTAGGGCTATACAGACAAAGCATACCATTCATAGAGAAGGAAATGAGACAGTGCAGAATGTAGTTACTGTCATAGCTGCGGTATAGAGAAAGATCAATTTAATGTGAGGTAAATCCATTCAAAAGTCTGACAGCAGCAGGGAAGAAGCTGTTCTTGTGTCGGTCGGTACGTGACCTCAGACTTCTGTATCTTTTTCCTGATGGAAGAAGGTGGAAGAGAGAATGTCCGGGGTGTGTGGGGTCCTTAATTATGTTGGCTGCTTTTCTGAGGCAGCGGGAAGTATAGACAGAGTCAGTGGATGGGGGGCTGGATTGTGTGATGGATTGGGCCACCTTCATGACCTTTTGTAGTTGCATGCAATCCTGAGCCATACCAAACAGTGAAACAACCAGAAAGAATGCTTTTAAAGTGCATCTGTAAAAGTTGGTGAGAGTCGAATGCCAAATTTCCTCAGTCTCCTGAGAAAGTAGAGGTGTTGTTAATAGAAGAAAACATACCAGAGCGCTTCACACTGCTATTTTCTTTTTCCCCCACTTTTCATCAGGTATTTGTAAACAGCTAACAGGTCTGGCAAAAGACCAGCTGCTGGATATCTTTGACAGAGATATTTTATTGCCTTGCAGTCTGAGCAACTCCAGTGTAAGCTCTGCAGGTTCACATCCTTCAAAAGCCCTCAGAGCCCTCCAGCTCCATCCTCCGTTGAGCTCAGTTTTATCTCTTTAAGCTTCCTGAGCCTGGAGGAATGAGGAATGCCAATTCTTCACTCGTCTAAATCAAAATTGGAGACTAGCCTTCTAGTGTTTCCAATCAAGGATCACCCTTAAAAACTTCCCCATTAGAAAATCTGTTGAGAGTGAAAATGAGAGATTCCAAGCTTTGGGACAGGGAAAGAACGGACAGTGAGAGGATCAGACGTGGAGAGGGGAAGGATTCATGGATCTTGTATTTATGGGATGCCAGACCAGCATTTTTACTGCCCTTCTCTAGATGGCCCTGAGAAGGTGGTGGTGAGTTGCAGTCCCTGAGGTATAGGTACTTCCACAGTGCTGTTAGGCAGGGAGTTTCAGGACATTAACCCAGTAGAGGATGACATGGTGGCAAAGTGGTTAGCATTGCTGTCTCACAGCACTAGGGACCTGGGTTCAATTCTGATTCAGATCACTGCCTGTGTGGAGTTTGCATATTCACCCCGTGTCTGCGTGGGTTTCCTTTGGGTGTTCCAGTTTCCTCCACAGTCCAAAGATGTGTGGGTTAAGTTGATTGGCTCTGCTAAATTGACCCCTTGCCTCAGGGAGATTAACAAGGTAAATGCATGGGGTAACAGGAATAAGGCCAGGGTGAGGTTGTGTTTGGTACAGACTCAATGGGCCAAATTGTCTCCTTCTGTAGGGATTCTATGGATTCTATAAGAACAATGAGGGATCAGCGATATATTTCCAAGTCAGGATGGTGAGGGGGCACCTGAAGGAGAACCTCCAGGTGTTCCCATTTATCTGCTGCTCTTGTCCTTCTAGATGGTTGTGGTTGTAGATTTGGAAGGTGTTTCCTAAGGAACCTTATAGACACGGCTGCCACTGCTAGTTGGTGGTGGAGTGATTGAATGTTTGTGGAAGGGGTTGCAATCAGGGGGCTGCTTTGTCCTGGATGGTGTCGAGCTCCTTGAGGGTTATTGGAGCTGCACTCATTCAGACAAGTGGAGAGTATTCCATCACACTCCTGCCCTGTGCCTTATAGACAGTGGACAGGCTTTGGGGAGGCAGGAGGTGAGTTACTCACTGCAGGATTCCTAGCTTGTGACTTGCTCTGGTAGCCATAGTATTTACATACTGGTCCAGCGCAGTTTCTCGTCAATAGTAACTCCCCTGATGTTGATAGTGGGGGATTCAGCAATGGTAATGTCAAGAGACAATGGTTAGATCCTCTCTTGTTGGGCTTGGTCATTGCCTGGCACTTGTGCAGCGCAGATGTTCCATCCCAGTTCTAGATGATATGAGAGAGTGTCAAATTAACAAAAAAGTCATCTTTCTCTCAAAAAGAACATGCCTTCATCTCACACTGGCCCATTACTCAGTTTAGAGACTCGTAACATAGCAAAGATTCTCCTTGCAAAGTTTCAAGCTTTGGGGCAAAATAGGGTCATGGGGAGGAGCAGCTATAAACTTACTACTCATTACAAATGAGAATAAAGCTTTCTTGTTTTTCAATAGACACACCAGGGATGTGCCTACAGATGTAGCAATCAAATCAGCAATTGCAGGAACAGATGGCTGATATAACAGTAATTGTCAGTATTTTACAATTTCTAGATCTTCCTTTTAATTTTAAATTTTATGATTATCCAGCAACTACTTCTTCAAAGTCACTTGTACGAGTCCTTCCCTTGAAAATAATTCCTTTTGTAATGCCCTGTAATTGCTGCATGGTTAAATAAGTGGCATAGTGGCACAGTGGTTAGCACTGCTACCTCATAATGCCAGGGACCCAGGTTCAGTTCCAGCCTTGGTGACTGTCTATGTGGAGTTTGTGCCTTGTCTGTATGGGTTTCCTTTGGGTGCTCCAGTTTCCTCCCACAGTCCAAAGATGTGCAGGTGAGGTGGATTGGCCATGTTTGATTTGATTTATTATTGTCACATGAATTAACATACAGTGAAAAGTATTGTTTCTTGTGTACTATACAGACAACACATACCGTTCATATAAAAGGACAGGAGAGAGTGCAGAATGTAGTGTTACAGTCATAGCTAGCGTGTAGAGAAAGATCAACTTAATGCGAGGTAGGTCCATTCAAAAGTCTGACAGCAGCAGGGAAGAAGCTGTTCTTGAGTCAGTTGGTTCATGACCTCAGACTTTTGTATCTTTTTCCCGAAGGAAGAAGGTTGAAGAGAGAATGTCTGGGTACATGGGGTCCTTGATTATGCTGGCTTCTTTGCCAAGGCAGTGGGAAGTGTAGACAGAATCAATGGCTGGTTTCAACCAGCTGGAGGCTGGTTTGCGTGATGGATTGGGCTACATTCACGACCTTTTGTAGTTCCTTGTGGCCTTGGGCAAGAGTCATACCAAGCTGTGTCCCCTTAGTGACAGCTTAGGAGGACTAGCAGTGTTAAATTTCCCCTTAGTGTCTCAAGATGCATAGGTTAGGTGGATTGGCCATGCTAAATTTCCCCTTAATGTCCCAAGATATGTAGGTTGGGTCAATTGGCCATGCTAGTGTCCGTTGATATGTAGGTTAGCCATGGGAGTGTTCCATTAGGGAAGGGGCAAGGAGCTGGGCTCCCTGTCCTGAATCACTCCTGGTGCTGGAAGGTAAATTCAGATAGAGGTCAGGAGGATGAGATCAAACTCCATTGTGGTGTCTCCCATGTTGGAGAACTACCAAGACTGAAAGATGAATGATTCTCAAAAGAACAAGTATTTGTGGGGACAACTCCTCATCAACTCACATTACACCCTCCCTACAGTCAATGTGGACAAGAGTAAATAAACATTGTTAAAGTTCCATCAATTTAGATGCTTAGTGGCCTTCAGAATAAAAGCATACTAAGAAACCTTTGCTTCTGGTTCTTCCACGGCCAAAGGTCACCTCAAAACCAAAAGTTATTCTTATTCATTGGTACTTTAATTCCCTAATGAAAGTTCGTAAGCCTTTTCCTAATGACCCTTGTAAATTATATTCCAAGAGCAGTCATCTTGTACACTTCTCACAATTCCCCTCGATCCTCTCCGTGCCAATCACACTTCTGAAGAGACGATAACATGGCAGCCCAGAAACCTCTCTTTTCCAACAAATTCTGACAAGCGACAACTGGTGGGACTCTGCATTAAAGTCAGAGCTGTTCAGTTTGCAGCGTTTTTTTATGCTACAAGCTGTCCACGAGCTAAGCAGAGTATTGTACTAATTTAAAAGTTGTTCCACGCCTGGGGCAATGACCTAGGGCGATGCGCTGTGCATATTCATCAGTTCAGTACAGGGGCCTAGGGTGGCACGTGAAGTGTTTCCCTGGGATGAGTCGCCTCCATATTGATTATGTTTAAAAAAATAATAATTAGGGATAAGGGTAGATTGAGGGAAAAATACAAAGTAAAGTTATAACATTCACTGAATTTAAACCAGCGCACAAACAGAACCACAGGATGGTGCGCTGTGTAAAAGAGAATAAAGGATCAGTTCATTTGAGTTTTGGGATGGAAGAGAAGGAGGTGAGAGCTGAGGATGGAATATTCCCAGTCCAATGTGATCAGGTTCGAGTGGGTGTAGGTTTTTCTTTTATTCAATCATGAGACATGGGTGTCGCTGGCTGGGCCAGCATTTATTGCCCATCCCTAGTTGCCCGAGGGCAGTTGAGAGTCAACCACATTGCTGTGGCTCTGGAGTCACATGTAGGCCAGACCGGGTAAGGATGGCAGATTTCCTTCACATTAGTGAACCAGATGGGTTTTTCCAACAATGGTTTCATGGTCATCAGATATTCCAGATACTTTTTATTGAAATGGAATCTGCCGTGGCGGGGTTCAAACCCGAACCTCCAGAACATTAGCTGAGTTCCTGGATTAATAGTCTAGCGATAGTACCACTCGGGCGTTGAGGTAAGGTGGGGGGAGTGGGTTGTGAAAATAAAGTGAGTGCAATCTGGAGGGTGCTTGAGACATTCCTGCTGTAGGGTAGGTTTGGCATGGGGGGTTTCCCATTGGGGTTTCCCATTGGGGTCTTTCCCATTGGGGTTTCCCATTGGGGTTTCCTATGGGGTCTTTCCCATAGGAGTTTCCCATGCCCCAAAGAGGAACCTTCTGATGAGCAAAGCCAGGCCCTTGGCTGAAATAATGTACCCGAGCTGGCTTCCCCAATGGAGCTACACCTTTCCCCTGAATCGGTTTAATTTCCAATACAGCCCTTCGATGCAGCCCCCATGTTGGGACACCCTCACAGTCCCTAACCTGCCTCAGCTGGGCCCGCATTTCCCAGACAGGCTGCCAAGGTCACAGAGCAATTTTTCTGCTTCTCTGATTCATGGTGCAGTGAGATTGAAGGCAGCCAATGAGGAGACCATTTCCTCAAAGATTATACCATTGGGCGGGATCCAGGTAACCATGCGCTCAGGACCCTCTTTTGGTCCCAACATCGCAATCCCAAAGTCCACAGGAAACTCCAGCTCTCAGTGTCATCGCCATTTGATTTCATGTCTCAATAATCCACTTGTCAGAGAAAAATTTTCCATATTTTTGTCCAATTCTTGTACATTTTTATGTAAAATACACATTTCTAACGGCAGACATTGAGGCTGAATTTTGCCAGTGTGTGGAGATGGGTTTGGCCAAGGAAATAAAGGGAAGCTGTGTCCCTGATATAATCCCAGGGGCAGGGCGAGCTGCCAACTCCATGGACAGCAACAGTCAATTAGGGCAATTAAGGCCACATTTTGGGGCATTTTGTGGTTCTCACCATCACAGTAGCTGGCACTGGAGCCACAGTTCACTGGAGGTGGCCTCTCAGCAGCAGACAAGGGGGCCATTGAGGGTAAGGTCCCAAATCCCCAATGACAAGGACGTGGGGGACCCAAAGGCAGCAACAGCCTCTAGCATTGAACCATCAGAGGAGCTTACCCCCACCCCGATGGCTAGACCTCTTTGGGGAATCTCTGTCCAATGACTTTTCTTGGGGTAAATGAGGGTATCTCCATGTTGAGCGGCCTTCACACTCACCTTTCTGTCTCGATTGGGCCTACTTCTCCCAGTTGTGGTGTAGCCTGCCATTGCTGCGGACCCCCTGATTTGATCTCCCACATCAGGAAGCCCAGAGGGAAGTTGAAGATCGGGAGGCTGCCTCCTGGAAGGTTACACTGAAGACACAAGCAAGCTTGGAGTCCGCTGATGGACCTGACATTGGAGTATCGCTCCAATCGGAGAATGACTCGACACATTCTCATAAACAAATGCTTATTTTACCCAATTTCCAGCATACTTTATAAAAAACACCTTTGTAAACCTTTCTGCCTTTTTGCCCTACATTTCCTATTTTGTAACGATTCCCATCCTGAATAAAAAGTCTCTAATCTTACGCAAGGTGTAATAGGCAGACAGGCAAAGAGTTTCTAACCAGCAAGGCAATGGTTGATGTGCGCATTGATTTCCCGTTTCATATATCTTTAATGAGGAGATTAAATACTTGTTTGGAAAGCACTGGCTGGCTTTAAGTGGTGCTTGTCAGTACAGCGTGTAACGCTGAAGACCCTCTGATATCTCCCCAAGGTAAAGGAGTTAATTTGGGTTTCACTGTGCAGCCCATTTACAGAGTCAGATGTTGCCTTTTTCCTATAGCCAGCTAACCCATCAGAGAAAGGCAAATACAGATGTTCTTTATGCTCACCAGCATCCCCGGGGGCATTAACTCTTTCCAGCAGCTAACTTATGCTGAACAGTCAAGGTTCAAAACCTCTGAGCACAAAACACTCCATCCAGATAAACCTGACGACAAAATAACCGTTTTGCGAAGCATAGAGGTGAAATATTATTCAGCATGTAGACATTTTCATTTCTGTCAGACAACACACACCCTCACTTAATATCGGCACTTCTAAATAATGGAGTCAGGTGTTCATGATAGTTTTAGATTAGAACTATGTATTGATTTGCTGAAGTTAGTGATCTCAATGTAAATATTTACAAAAACTGAAACTTTTACTTTTATTAGAATCAATTCCTACATTGCAGAAGGAGGCCATTCAGTCCATCAAGTCTCCACCACCACAATTCCACCCCGGTGCTGTCCTATCACTGTAACCCCACATATTTACCCTCCTAATCCCCCTGGCATTAAGGGGCAATTTAGCACGGCCAATCGATCTAACCCGCACATATTTGGACTGTGGGAGGAAACCTGAGCACCTGGAGAAAACCCACGCAGACATGGGGAGAAGGTGCAGACACCGCACAGACAGTGGCCCAAGGCCAGGATCATCCCTGGTGCTGTGGGGTAGCAGTGTGAACCACTGTGCCACTGTGCTGCCCACTGACTATTACAGTGACGAATGGATGGGGCTATGTCCAACGTTGGGGGTGAACCCAGTAGCTCATTTGGAAACACGATTCACCAGAATCCAGAATTAGGGGACACAAGTGCTGGAATTTTACCATCATGTTTGTACCACCTCAGCTTGTAAAACAGGATTCGAGCAGGGTTAAATGAGCCTTGCCCAAACAAGGTTGTAAAATACCGGCCGAGGAGTTTCCCATTTAAGACGGAGAGAAGGAAAATGTTCTTTCTCAGAAGTTTTGGAACTCTTTCCCTCAGAGAGTGGTGGAGGCAGAGGCCAATGGATACTTCTAAGGTCGAGGAAGATAGATTCTTGACTATCAAGGGGGTGAAAGGTTATTGAGGGTGGGCAGGAATGTGGGGTTAAGGTTAAAATTCGATCAATCGTGATTTTATTGAATGGCAGAGCATGCTCGAGGGGCTGAGTGGCCTAATCCTGCTCCTAAATTTATATGTAAGTATAAATCTCCTTTTGAACTGATTGTTTAGTTTATTTCTTAGTGTCAGAAATAGGCTTACATTAACACCTCGATGAAGTTACTGTAAAAATCCCCTAGTCGCCTTATCCTGGCACCTGTTCAGGTACACTCAGCAAAATTTTGCATGGCCAATGCACCTAACCAGCCTGTCTTTCAGACTGTGGGAGGAAGCCGGAGCACCCAGCGGAAACCCATGTAGACACAGGGAGAATGTGCACTGTCTGTACAGGCAGTGATGCAAACCGGGAATCGAAGCCGGATCTCTGGTGCTGTGAGGCTGGCACAGGGACACTGTGCAACCGTGCAGCCCCCAATGCAACAATGAACAATGCAATGTTCCATTTTCCCCTGAGTAAGGACAGGTCTCAAAATGGATACTGAACCAGTTGTGACCTGAGTATGATTTTCATACTTTCCTGTCCTGCTTCTTGGCACAGAAAAAGTGCTTGCGTTGTATTGGGATCAAAAACACACCATCCTACAGAACCCAGCGTGTAAGAGAGCAATCACTACAGGGAGCATTTGAAAGTTGAACAGAGACCTCAGCGTTTCTGCAATTGTCACACATTTTACTTTGAAGAAGTCAGAAATCTTTAAGTGCGATTTCCTTTTGCCAGAAAATAGATGCTCTTATTCGCATGTATTTATTTTAAACATTAAAGACAGAGAGACGTAAACCAACTCATACTAACGTTGACTGGTATTCCCTACTCTATAGCTTCAACTATTCTGTGCGCCAACGATGAGGTATCATAAAATAGGCCCTGTTGTTGAGGCTCAAACACGATCAGGGAGGCGATGGGATAGTGGTTTCATCACTGGGCTAGTAATCCAGAGAGCCAGGTTCATGCTTTGGGGTCCCAGGTTCAAGCCCCATTGCGGCAGATGATGGAATTTGAATTAAATTTAAAAATCTGGAAATAAAAGTCTACTGATGGCCACAAAGCCATTGTTGTAAAAGCCCATCTAGTTCACTAATGTCCTTTAAGGAAGGAAATCTGCCATTCTTACCTGGTCTGGCCTACACATGGCTCCAGAGCCACAGCAATATGGTTGACTCTTAAATGTCCTCACTGCTGGGCCCAGTCAGTGATACTCACATTCCATGAATGAATCATTAAAAATAATTTGTTCCAAACCAAAATGTAAGGAAGAGAAAGTTGAACACTTTGCATTTTCAAAAGGTTCATTCTGATTATTTGGAGGTTTCTGATTAAGGGATAATCTTATAAACATTTGAACACCTACTGTGACATTTCTTGGAAACCCCCAGGTTGTAATCCTAACCCCCACGCACCCACTCATCCCCTACACACACACACAAAAACACAGCAAAAAAATTCCCATCTCTTGAATCCTGTTCCATTCTGTAAGATGCACATCAGAAGAAACCGAGTATTGATCCATGGATGTTATATGGTTAAAAATCGTGACTGGAATTCGCCAACTGTTTCGCCCCAAACCCCCCAGCGCCCCCCTCCCCTGATGTTTAACTGCTTGTCCCAACCATTCCAGCCGTTCACATCGCTGGTTGGGAGGAATTCTTGGGAAGTATCTGAATGTTAGCCATAAGTTCTAAATTTGAAGGGTTGTTGCCGGGTGACAGATGGGCATGTGGTGGTGAGGGATTGGAAGATGACCTTGATTTCTCTTATTAGGTCATTAGATTTTTTGTGGCGCTGATGCCAGGTTCTTAGCTTCAGATGTTGGAAACTGACCTCCCCCTGGTCACCTCCTCCTAATCCCTTCTGAGTGTTAACCTTGAGGACCTCCTGACAACCACCGTACCCCCCCCCGAGAACTCCCCCCAATCCCAGATGGAATCATAGCATCACTCTTCCTGTCCACCACCATCAAAGGTCCCCAGCACTGCAGCCGTGACCCTGCAGTCCTCTCCTTACTCCGGGCTTCAATTACCCTGGTGTGGAATTCATTCAGCATTCAGCAGCAGCCTCCGTTTAAGAGAGACTGACTGCATTTAAGAACAGAAGGCTGACCCGCCACATTCTGTTGGTATAGTGATGCTCAAATCCCTGCAGACCGCAGAGCCAGTCAACAATGTAGGAACTGTTCAGGCAAAAGACATTATTGTGCAAACATGGTGGTTTCACCAAATGCTGCCCATTGTCACAAGTCATAGATGCTGAGTCCAGAACCAAATAAACATAGAGTCAAATATTAGCTTGATGAACCAATATGATTGGGTAGCATATTTTTGATTTGATTTGACTTATAATTGTCACATGTATTAACATAGAAGGGAAAGTATTGTTTCTTGTGCACTCTACAGACAAAACATACTGTTCATAGAGAAGGAAACGAGAGAGTGCAGAATGTAGTGTTACAGTCATAGCTAGGGTGTAGAGAAAGATCAACTTAATGCAAGGTAGGTCCATTCAAAAGTCTGACGGCAGCAGGGAAGAAGCTATTCTTGAGTCGGTTTGTATGTGACCTCAGATTTTTGTATCTTTTTCCCAAAAGAAGAAGGAGGAAGAATGTCCGGGGTGCGTGGGGTCCTTAATTATACTGGCTGCTTTGCCGAGGCAGCGGGAAATATAGACAGAGTCAATGGATGGGAGGCTGGTTTGTGTGATGGATTGGGCTACATTCATGACCTCTTATAATTCCTTGCTGTCCTGGGCAGAGCAGGAGCCATACCCAGCTGTGATACAAGAGCATAGTTGTTTATTCTTTTCTTTTCATTAAAATAATATTCCTTGATGTATATTAGAGTGGTAACCTGGTGTGGTTTGATTAATACAAACACAAATGGTTTTAGCACAAAAAAAAGACATTTTTATTTAATATGGCCTGTCACTCACCTGTAAATAATTGGATTTAACATCCTTTAAATTGCTTAAAACAACATATTCAATAATTTAACTTCACCACAGTCAGCCTCTTGGTAAACATTTAAAATGTTTAAAACATGATAAGAAATAAAGCTAAAAGTTAAAGATTATTTATTAGTGTCGCAAGCAGGGTTACATTAACACTGCAATAAAGTTACGGTGAAAATCCCCTAGTTGCCACACTCCGGCGCCTGTTCGGGTACCCTGAGGGAGAATTTAGCATGCACTTTAGGTTAGTGCACCTAACCAGCACGTCTTTGGACTGTGGGGGAAACTTGTCTACATCTTCTCTGTTTAACCTGCAGAAGGAATTTCATAATTTCAACCAGGGGTTGGGGGTTGGAGGGGTTGAGAGGGGTTGAGTGGGCAAAAAAAATCTTCAATCAGTATACAAGATAGCGGAAAACAAAAAAGGAAGTGATACTGGGCACCCGTCAGGTTCGAAAGTCCTAATCTTTTGCTGTGGTTTAGTCAGCGATGCGGAAGAGAATGAGCAGAAACGCTACCCTGTTAGTCTAAACGATTTGGACTTGACAACTGTTGTATATCACCACCATCTAAATGAATGAATAATCCCAAATATCTGACAGGAAACAAAGATGGAGAATAAAAACTACTCCCATAAATAGTTCCAGAAAACGTGTGGAAAATTATCACTATTGAGGAAACAATATTGTTTTATTTATTCTCCAAGTGAAGACTCCAATCCTACTTGCTCATTGTCATTAAGTTTGTAATTAAGTAGGGAGTGTTACAGTTCACCTTACACACAGGTTGGTCTCAGCAATGATTATATAATTTGTCTGTCAGAAGGCAACACATTGAGATTTTGTGCTGCTGTTTGTGGGGCATGTGGACCGGGGAACTGGGCTGTGACTGAAGGATTAAAGATTGACAGCTTTGATGCTAAGTACTTTGGAAAGATTTTGAGTGTCAAATAGTAGGGCCGCATCACTAACGAGACGGTGCATGAGTGGGAGAAAAGAATCCCATTTTCAACTACTGCGTGGAGTAGATACATCAAATGGACAGAGCATGTAGCCGGAATGGAAGAAGATAAAATATTAAAGACAATTGACAGTTTTGATACTAAGTAGATGGGAAAGTCCTTCGGCATTGAATAGCAGGACCTTATCATTAATAAAATAGTGCGTGAGCGGACATATGGAAGCCCTCTGTCAATTGCAGTGCAGCGCAGGTCTAGAAATGGGCAAGTTATCCAGCAGAAATGGGAACAATAACAATAGTAAGCAGGAAGCAAGTTAGACATCCGAGAAGCAACTGTGATAGAGAACTTAAATTAAATGGACAAGAAAAATACAAAGCCTGCATACAAAGTATGAACCCTGATGGCTTGATGGCTTGTGCAGATGATGGCAGAGTTGCGAAATGCAGCTAAATGCAATGATAACAATGTTTAAAAGACTTAATCTTCTGATTGCTAAACGCACAAACATACAGAAATGATAGGCAGGATCCATCATGCCCAGTTCACATTCACAATGCCTGCAGCATTGTGAGTGGACAGTTCCTAACCTGACTACAGCCAATGGCATCTCCTGGGAGAGGCAAAACAAACAGAGCAGAAAGGAATTCAGGGCCAATAAGCAAAAAAAAATCTGGAAATTGCCTCTCCAGCCTCCCTGAACCCCGAGGCTATCAAAACCAGTCCAGGAGACCACATTGATGATGTGTCAATAGGATCCTGATTTAACCACTGCAGTCAAACATTCCTCTGCAAGTTTAAAATGATGCCTTCCTCACCTCCTCCCATCAGATAGCTTTTCTCTCCTGAAGACACAAGTACCTTGTTGGGATATGACTCCACAAGATTTAGTTTAAAGTTTATTTATTATTGTCACAAGTAGGCAAACTTACTTAATTAATTACACTGCAATGAGGTTACTGTGAACATCCCCTACTTGCCACATTCCAGTGCCTGTTCAGGTATATTGAGGGAGGATTTAGCATGGCTAATACACCTAACCAATATCATAAAAACCAGACTCACCCAAACTCAATGGGCGAGATCTTACAGTCTCGCTTATCCCAAAACCCTAAAATCCTGCCTGAGTTCAACAGACCTTCCCGTGGCTGCCCCTTGCCCGCTCCGATTCCCATGGTGGGCACGACAGTAAAACTCCAGCCCAGGTGTGACTCTAAGTCCACCCCTTCTTAACTGTTCTCTGAAATGACTGAATAAGCCTCTCAGTTCAAGGGCAATTAGAGATGGACAACAAACGATTTGATTTGATTAATTATTATCACGTGTATTAACATACAGTGAAAAGTATTGTTTCTTGCACGCTATACAGACAAAGCATACCGTACATAGAGAAGGAAAGGAGAGAGTGCAGAATGTAGTGTTACAGTCATAGCCAGGGTGCAGAGAAAGGCCAACTTAATGCAAGACAAATCCACTCAAAAATCTGACTGCAGCAGGGAAGAAGCTGTTCTTGAGTTGGTTGAAACGTGACCTCAGACTTTTGTATCTTTTTCCTGAAGGAAGAAGGTGGAAGAGAGAATGTTCGGGGTGCATGGGGTCCTTAATTATGTTGGCTGCTTTGCCGAGGCAGCTGGAAGTGTAGACAGAGTCAATGGATGGGAGGCTGGTTTGCATAATGGATTGGGCTACATTCATGACTTTTTGTAGTTCCTTGCAGTCTTGGGCACAGCAGGAGCCCATACCAATGAACTTTCTGGCAATACAATCAGAAAGAATGTTTCTATGGTGCATCTGTAAAAGTTGGTGAGAGTTGCAGCTGACATGCCAAATTTCCTTAGTCTTCTGAGAAAGTAGAGGCATTGGTGGACTTTCTTAACTATAATGTCAGCATGGGGGGACCAGGACAGGTTGTTTGTGATCTGGATACCTAAAAACTTGAAGCTTTCGACCCTTTCTACTTTGTCCCTGGTGATGTTGACAGGGGCATGTTCTCCTTTACACTTCCTGAAGTTGATGACAATCTCCTTCATTTTGTTGACATTGAGGGAGAGATTATTGTTCTCGCACCAGTTCACCAGATTCTCTATCTCATTCCTATACTCTATCTTATCATTGTTTGAGATTCAACCCACTACGATGGTATCATCAGCAAACTTGAAAATTGAATTGGAGAGGAATTTGGCTGCACAGTCATGGGTGTATAAGGAGTATAGCAGGGGGTTGAGGACACAGCCTTGTGGGTCACCAGTGTTAAGGATGATTGTAGAGGAGGTGTTGTTGCCTATCCTTACTGATTGTGGTCTGTGAGTCAGGAAGTTCAGGATCCAGTCACAGAGGGAGGTGCCGAGGGCCAGGCCAAGGAGTTTGGAGATGAGTTCCATCAGAATAATGGTGTTGAAGGCTGAGCTGTAGTCGATAAATAGGAGCCTGGCACAGGTGTCCTTGTTATCTTGGTGTTCCTGGCTTCACCTACAACACCCATATCCCTGCAAAGGATAAAGAAAGCCAATTCTGCATTATTAGCAAATTAGCCAGTGGTTTATTTATTAATATCACAAGTAGGCTTACATTAACACAGCAATGAAGTTACTGTGAAAATCCCCCAGTCACTACACTCCGGTGCCTGTTCGGGTACACAGAGAGAGAATTCAGCATGGCCATTCCACCCAACCAGCAGTGGGAGGGAACTGGAGCACTCAGAGGAAACCCACTCAGACACGGGGAGAATATTGTGTTGCTCCCCAGCAGCCTACTTTGGAGGGCATCACAGCTCGACAAAACCCCATCCTCACCGGAAATACTCCGACACTGACCCAGCTAAGCCTGCTTGATCACGCAAGGAGCAAGCACCTTGTTTTCTTTTCCTCCTCTCTCACCCAGAAGCACTAACTTTCCTCTTTATAAAGCTCCACATGAGACCGGACAACACAGCACAGACCTGCGATCAAATCAGCAACTTCTGGGATCAGCCTGTCTGAATAAGCAGAGCCATTGTGTAATTGCCAAATAACTTCAGAAAAATCATTTCTGACAACTCCCAATTTTTACAGGGGAATTAAGCACGTGAGAACCAGCTGAATAAATTTTAGCCATGTAACTCTATCAGTAACCTTCATCATTTCAATGAGATAGAGGTGATATTGTAACCTTAAAGAATTAAAGTACACCATTAACTTATCAACAATAACATGTGGCCAGCGACAATTATAATGACAGTGAGTGACATGGCGGGATGTACCAAAGTAAATGTTGAGGTCTTATGGTGCAGTGTCCCTGCACCTGAGCCAGCAGCTCTGGTCCCACCCCAGGACATGATGGCTGAGGAAAGTAAGCTCATAACGTGGCCAAACAGGTTGAATATCACACCTGCAAAATCTTTCCAAACATGCCAATGGCTTGTGGTAAGAGCGGAGAGACTTCTGGTTAGCCATGTTTGATACGAAGTGACACTCCTCAAACCATAAGCCTCTGGGCGACCAACTAGCGGACTCTTCCAGGGAAAACTAGCTACAGGAACAGGTGAGTGCCAGCCTTGTGCAATGGGAAATGAAACAAAAAAACTTAACTAAGTAAATGGGGCCTTGCAATCAGACATATCCTCCAGTTCAGTGCCTTTTTGTGAACTCAGAATCTATGTTAGCTGCTAATTTAATTGACACACATTGACTTGGTTTCTGCCACATTTAAAAATAATCTTAAATCCTTAGCCAATAATCACATATTTAATCAGCATGTCTCCAATATCAGACCATTCCTGTCATCAATGCCCAGAGACTCTCTTCCCTGCGCAGAAATAGATAAATTGAACGTTAAAAATCAGACCACACACTTTACACTAATAGTCATTTCCAAAATGTGTTAGTTATATTTAAGAATTTAAGCAAAAATGGCACTTTTGAATAATTATAAGGTTCTTTATTTCAAAGAGATCAACACCTCCTGAAATATCTTTAAATACGAGGTATAATTGGCTATAGTGGGCTGGTACATTCACATAATTATAGGAACATTCTAGTCAACCCACCAGATGACATGAGCTGTAAAGGAAACCTACAATGATATCCAGAATATTTCAGTACATAATTTGCAGTAGGTTTTTAATTGTATTTATTTAGCTATTTTGAGTTTTTTTTTATCCTTACTTCTCTCAGTCTGACTCAGTCCCTGGGCACAAGGATTCCAGTAAAGCTAACCTCTCCTGGATTTTCCCTGCCTTTACCCCTTTCTCCTCAGTCTGAGTTTCCGCTCAGCATTGCTGTGCGACTTCATGTTTCGCTACCTCTGCCTGTTTGGAGATTGCTCTGACTCAGCTGAAAGGTTTGTTACCTGCAGGGCCACTTTGCTCTCCTGAAAGGTGACACAGGCTGAAGCCTGTGAGTGCTGGCATCTCTCCAATAAAGCACTTCTGTGGCTTCACCAGTGTCAGTTGATATATAGACAGCAAGAGGCATCATCCCTTGGATGGAAGGTTGCAGCTGTATCCAACCTGAGTTACACATGTGTGTAGTATTTTTGCTCACAGCTAATCCTGGCACAAGTTTACATTTCCTCAGGAACCCTGGAAACCTCAAGTTTATTGTGGAAAATCCAACTCAATTCATAGGAACGTCCAGAACAGAGAGATGCCGTTTGGAACTCAGTGTCTTTTCCAGCTCTTTAGAAGAGTTATCCAATTAGTCCCGATGCCCTGCTCTTCCTCCACAGCCCTGCAGACCGTTACAAGATATTTATCCAATTCCCCTTCACAGTGGTTGGGTAGCACTGCTGCCCCACAGCCCCAGGGACTCGGGTTCAATTCTGGCCTTGGGTGACTGTCTGTGTGGAGTTTGCACATTGTCCTTGTGTCTGCATGGGTTTCCTGTCACAGTTCAAAGATGTACGGGTTAGGTTGATTGGCCATGGTAAATTGCCCCTTAGTATCTGGGGGATTAGCAGGGTTATTACATGGGGTTAAGGGGATAGGGCCTGGGTGGAACAGTTATCGGTGCAGGTTTGATGAGCTGAATGGTCTCCTTCCGCACTATCGAGAGTCTATGATTCTATTCTATGAAGCTGCCTCCATCATCCTATCAGACAGTGCTTTCCAGATCAACATAGGGTGGAGTAGGAAAAATCTCATCTTCCCTGCTTCTTTTGACAGTTATATCTCCTGTTAACCTTTGCAATTGGACACAGTTATAATCTTGTTTGTTTCTATAAAAATCCATCAGCACATTGATCACTATGAAATCTCCCAAAAGTAATGGATCCAATGATATACAGTTCCTGTTTTGTCCTCCCTTGTCTCTCTGTAGAATTTTCTTCCTCTTTGTTTGGTTTCATTTATTCAAATTACTGAGATATGCTGAAATATTTGTGATCCAAACACAGTTTAATTCACGTAATTCCATCACCCATTTTTCACTCTGCACCCATGAGGTGAACTCCACAGTTCAACCTGAGCTTTCTTCGGTGCAGGTTCTCGCTATAGTTTTCTTCAGTCTTTCTCTCTGCAAGCGATTTTGGGCCTTCGTTTTGCTGGACATGTTTATTGCCTAATCTTTGCATCTGCTTTTACAATTGCTTTTCATTGATTTTCACACTGGCCTTTGAAAACGCCTCTCCCTAATCCTGTCATTGATATTTGAGCATTTTTTCACATGAACTGCACTGGTCTAAGCCTTTGCATGATTTTCATCCAAGGCAGCCTTGCTACACCAGTCACTTGAGTCTCAATGAATCCCTACAGTGCAGATGGAGGGCATTCGGCCCATCGAGCCTGCACTGACTCTCCAACAGACCATCTTATCCAGGCCCTATCCATATAACCACACACATTTATCCCACTAATCCCCCTAACCTGCACATCTTGGAACACTAAGGGACAACTTAGCGTGGCCAATCCACCTAACCTACACATCTTTGGGCTGTGAGATGAAACTGGAGTATCCAGAAGAAATCCGGGGAGACACGTGGAGAATGCGTAAACTCTACGCAGTCACCCAAGGCCAGAATTGAACCCAGGTCCCTGGTGCTGTGAGACAGAAGTGCAAACCATTGTGCTACAATGCCGCTCAGTAGTAATCTAGTTGTGAGAGAACCCTTGGGATGAGTGACTATAATATGGTAGAATCCTTTGTCAAGGTGGATAGTGACACAGTTGATTCTGAGACCAGGGTCCTGAATCTCAATAAAGGGAACTATGATGGTATGAGGCATGAATTAGCCATGATGGCCTGGGAAACATTACTGAGAGGAAGGACAGTGGATAGCTAATGGCAGACTTTTGAAGAATGACTAGACGAACTCCAGAAGTTGTTTATTCCTGTCTGACGCAAGAGTGGTAAGGGAATTGTGGACAAACCATGGCTTAGAAGGGAAATTAGAAATAGTATCAGATTCAAGAAAGAAATATACAAATTGGCAAAAAAAAAGCAATAGGCCTGAGGATTAGGAGAAGTTTAAAATTCAGCAAAGGAGACCAAGGGATTGATTAAGAAGGGAAGAATAGAGTATGAAAGTAAGCTAGCAGAGAACATAAAAACTGACTGTAAAAGTTTCTATAAATATGTAAAGAGAAAGAGTGACAAAAATGAATGTAGGTCCCTTACAGTCAGAAACGGGAAAATTCATAACGGAGAATAAAGAAACGGTTGAGGAACGAAATTCATACTTTGCCTCAGCTTTCACAAAGGAAGACATGATTGCTGAGAGAAACATGTTTTAGTGAGGAGCTGAAGGAAATATGCATTAGTAGAGAAATGGTTTTGGGAAATTGATGGGATTGAAGATGGATAAATCTCCAGATCCTGATAATCTTCATCCCAGAGTACGTCAGGAAGTGGCCCTGGAAATAGTAGATCCATTGGTGGTTATTTTCTAAAATTCTTTCGACTCTGGAACAGTTCCCACAGATTGGAGGGTAGCTAAAGAAAGCCCACTATTCAAAAAGAGAGGTCGAGGGACAACAGGGAACTATAGACCAGTGAGCCTAGCGTTGGTACTGGGGAAGTTGGAGTCCAGTATTAAGGATTCCATAACTCGGCATTTGGAAGGCAGTGGGATAATCAGACAAAGTCAGCATGGATTTACAAAATGGAAATCATGCTTGATGAATTGATTGGAATTTTTTGAGGATGTAGCTAGTAGAGTTGACTGAGGAGAACCAGTGAATGTGGTCTGTTTAGACTTTCAGAAAGCTTTCGACAAGGTCTCACATAATAGACTATACATAAAGTTAAATCACGTGGGATTGCAGATAATCTTGAGATGGATAGAAAACTGCTTAGCAGGTAAGAAGCAAAGAGATGCCTTAAATGGGCCTTTTTCTGATTGCAGTCAGTGACTGGTGGGGTTCCGCAAGGATCTGTGCTAGGACCCCAACTGTTCACATATATATTAATGATTTGGAAAAGGAATCTCCAAATATGCAGATGATACAAAGTTGGGTGGGAGGGTGAGCAATGACGAGGTTGCAGAAAAGCTTCAGTGTGATTTGGACAGGCTGAGTGTGTGGGCATCAGCAGGACAGATGCAGTATAATGTGAGGTTATCCACTTTGGCAGCAATAATAGGAAGACAGATTATTACTTGAATGGGTGTAAACTGAAAGAGGCGGATACTCAGCAAGACATTGGCGTCCTTGTGTATCAATCACTGGAAGTGGGTGTGCAGGTGCAGCAGGCAATAAAGAAGGCAAATGGTACGTTAGCCTTCATATCGAGAGAACTTGGATAAAGGGATATGGATGTTTTGCTGCAATTGTACAGGGCATTGGTGAGGCCACACCTGGAGTATTGTGTGCAGTTTTGGTGTCCTTATCTGAGGAAGGATGTTATTGCAATAGAGACAGACAGCAAAAGTTTACCAGACTGATTCCTGGGATGGCAGGTTTGTCATATGAGGAGAGACTAAGTCGGTTAGGATTATATTCACTGAAGTTTAGAAAAGTGAGAGAGGATCTCGCAGAAACTTATAAAATTCTAACAGGGTTAGACAGGGTAGATTCAGAAAGAATGTCCCCAATGGTGGAGGAGTCCAGAACTAGGGGTCAGAGTTTGAGGATAAGGCATAAACCCTTTAGAACTGAAGTGAGGAGAAATTTCTTCAACTACAGAGTGGTGAATGTGTGGAATTCACTCCCACAGAAAGTTGTTGCAGCCAAAATGTTGTGTGATTTCAAGAGGAAATTAGATAGAACTCTTGAGGCTAAAGGGATCAAGGGCTATAAGAGGAAGGGAGGGTCAGGATATTGAATTTGATCATCAGCCATGGTCAAAATAAATGGCAGAGCAGACTCGAAGGGCCGATTGGCCAAATCCTGCTTCTAGTTTCTATGTTTCTATGCAATAAAATGGGCCCACAACCTGGCAGCAATAATGTGACATCCCAGAATGCTGATGGAGGGCCATCAGACCTACTTATGTAACTGCAGCTCCAAACCCACATTGATTTTAGTTTCAACGCTATCCACAAACTGTTCCTGTTGTTCCTCCAATCTGTGCAACGCCCTTGGAGAGCTTCACTGAGCTTTTTGTTTCGTGTCAGGAGTTTCCTGGAACTCCCAACAGAAGCAATCGAGTGTCACATGAAATAAACAGATAGTCGAGAATTCCTCACTCGTTAGCGTGCCATCACAAACAATGACACTCAGAGCAGTCAGTCAGTCAGGAAATCTGGGCCATTCAAACTCCATAATTAATTAGAACCTTCTGCAACAGAAGAAAATGACAACAAATTGTTATCAGAATAACTCTGAACATTTCTGTTAATTGTAACAAATGTCTCACACACAGATTATTACTTATAATTTGATTATTACACTTGCCATCATTAGTTCATATGATATAGGACAGAATTGGGCCATTCGGCCCATCGAGTCTGCTGTGCCATTCGATCATGGCTGGTATCCTCCTCACCCCCATTTTCTTGCCTTCTCCCCATAACCAATTAAAAATCTGTCTAACTCCTCCTTAAATTTACTCACTGTCCCAGCATCCACCACACTTTGGGGTAGCGAATTCCACAGATTCACAACCCTTTGGGGGAAAAAGTTTTTCCTCCAAGTCTGTTTTAAATTTGTTGCCCCTTATCCTAAGACTATGACCTCTCATCCTAGAATGTCTCACAAGAGGAAGCATCACATCTACCTTATCCAGACCTTTTATCATCTTGGTTAAGATCTGGAATGCACTGCTTGAGAATGCAATGGAGGCAGGTTCAATCCTGACTTTTAAAAGACAATTGGATAGTTCTTACAGAGAAAACAATTGCAGAGCTAAAGGGAAATGATCGGGGAGTAGGGATGAGCTGTGTAGGTCTTAGAGAGGGCCAAAGTGATGGGCCAAATGGACTTCCTTCGATGCTGTAATCATTTTATGATTGTGAGGAACACGCAGTTGAGATGTAGGAGGGGGCTAAGGATAGATCCTTGGGGTAATGGCATGGGAGTGGTATCATTGCAAGTGATAACAAAGGAGCCATCCAAAGAGTTTTACAAATTTACACCTGGATGATTAATTTTAGAACATTAGGATATATTAATAAATATGGAATGTACTAAAACCGTTCGTGGAAAAAGGCTTCTTTGATGCTACTTCTCAACAGAGCCATAATCTAAAACAAATTAAATTGCCTATGTAACTTCTAATGCAAGTCAATCTGTTTTCCATCAGACAATATCTTTCATAAGGGGATTGTTGCATTGGAACGAGGAAGACTATTGAAAGAATGTTGAAGAACTGAATGAACAATGTAACAGTCTATCCGCTAGTAAATCAGCAAGACTGTTGTTGCAAAGATCTCAAATATAAACATGTCAGACTTTGAAGCTGATACGACAATCATAGATTTAAACACTGAATTATCAACTAATTTCCTTAAGTGAACGTACTTGGCCAACTATTTATAACCTGATTTCCAGGTGCATTTGACATCAAGTGATGAGGAAAAGTTGGTTTTACACAACAGATATAGCTTGGAATTATAGTATACGCCAGTAATCTAAGTATCCTGAAATTTCCTAACAGCCAATGCTCTAAGCCATTTCATTCACTGAATGTTTGAAGTTATTCCAAACAATTCCAAAAACACAATTATGAAAACCGATTTAAGAAAATCATCAAAATCACCAACATTGAAAGAATGAATACTATTAACCAAAAAGCAAAACACTGCGAATGCTGGAAATCTGAAATAAAAACAGAAAATGCTGGAAAAACTCAGCGGGCAGAATCATACGGCCTTGCTTGACCTGAGACCAGAAAATCCCGCCCAGGTCAACAGAAATTTCCATTGTCCGCCCTCACCCGCTCCGATTCCCGTGGCAGATGGTGTGGTAGAATTCCGTTGAACAAGTCTAGCATTATCTGCGGAGAGAGAAACAGGGTTAACAAAATGTTCTAGCTAGTCACTCCCCACTGCCACTGCAAGTAGGAATGGAGAATGGGAGCTCAGTCAAATCTCCATTCACTGCAGCTTGGCCAGGGACCCCCTCCAGCAGAAATGGATGGAAAATTTAGGCCAACATTTTGAGTTTGTGTCTAGCTCTTCAGAACTGGAAAGAGAGGAAACTGTATTGCATTTTATTCAGGATTTAATTTACTTTTGAATTAATTCATGGAACTTGGGCGCTGCTGGCTGGCCCACCTTTACTGACCATCCCTAGTTGCCCTTGTTCACAGGGCAATTGAGAGTCAACCACATTGCTCTCACTGAAAGTCAACCAGAGCGGTGGCTCTGGAGTCACATGTAAGCCAGACTCGGTAAGGGCGGCAGATTTCCTTCCCTAAAGAACATTAGCGAACCGGATGATTCTTTCCGACAATCCACAATGGTTTCACGTTCATCAGTAGATTCTTAATTCCAGATATTTTTATTGAATTCAAATTCCACCATCTGCCGTGGTGTGATTCGAACCTGGGTCCCCAGAACTAGATCATGACCTCTTCAATATTCAACTTCTCCACTATATTAACACAAGCCTACTAGCTCCTAAATAACTCAGGTACAATTGTCTCTTTATGAGAAGGTACGAAAATGCTTTCCTGGTTTTGAGAGCAGTTACTGCCTTTGCCCCATATCCACGGTTCCTAATCTACGTATCAGTGACAGCAAAGGGGCCAGGCAGGCAAGTTCAGACATCAGGAGGTGCAAACGTGGTCTGAAGACAATTCTCCCCCTGATGTCCATTCCTCTTTGGATAATAAAGTGTTGTCCATTTGGTATAGCTCAGTGACAGCACAATAAAATACTACGAATGCTGGAATCTGAAACAAAATGCTGGAAAATCTCAGCAGGTCTGACAGCGGCTATGGAGAGAGAATAGTGGCAACATTTCGAGACTGGAGGATCCTTTGTCAAACTTGAAAAAGCAAAGATTGGGGACGGGATTTTCTGGCCACGCTTGCCCCCAAGACCCGAAAATCAATGGACCTATCCCACGGCTACAATTCCCATGGTGGGTGGGATGGGAAAATTCCACCCCTGGAATTCAACAGTATCCAGATTTGGGATATGGAGCCATTTCATAGAAGACATTGGTAGCTTGATGCTATGCGCTGTCAGTACATATCTATCTATCTAACCAAATGATACTTAATGCATTAAGTCTATTCAAAAAGTGGTGGGGGGAGAAGTGGGATCGAGGATTGGGTAAGACAGTGGCGGGATTCGAACCCCAGAACATATCAGTAACAGCAAAGGGGACAGACAGGTATGTGACTCCAGAGTCACAGCAACGTCATTGATTCTCAACTGCTCCAGGCAATAAATGCTGGCCAGCCAGCAACACCCGTAGCCCGTGAATGAATAAAGAAAAGAACAAGATCAAAGAAGAACAGACAGCAATGTAGGGGACTTCAGTGAATCAATAAGAATGTGGATGTTAAGAAAGATGGATGTAGCAACTCCTGGTAACAGAAGGTGTGTTAAACTGCTCAGTAGTCCGAGGGTCTTAAATGGTAGAGTTGGTATTCAGAACCAGCTCCTACGGAGAATAATTTACGCCAATTTTATTTTCTAGATACATTAACATGGTATCCACCAACAGTGCGATTCCACTAAGGTAAAGTGCTTCCTTAATCAGCCCCATCAGTAATGATTTCCTGCCGTCACACACACATAACTTCTTGTATATACCAGCATAAGCAAAATCAGAGCAATGGTGGAGTGAAACGTGTTTCATGAATGGTTCTGAAGGCTGGAATATTTTTTTTAAATGTTTTATTTGTAATTTTGCACACCCAATCATTTCAGTCAGCTATTGAAAAAAATTGGCTGAAAAATAAATTTCCATAAATATAGTAAATATCCATCCCGCCCCCCCCCGCACTTGAGTTTTCAAGTTAGCAAGCTGGCATTACAGAGACAACAAATATTATCAACACACAAGCAAACTCCAAACAAGATCACTCTAACCTTCTTCCGTGTTTGCCATCTACAAAGGCCCTAACTTGGATGCCTGTCAAGAAACTGTCCATCAAGCCACATGCCTGAGCCTATCAGGCTGAAAAATCAGAGCTAATAAAAGTCAATCAGTGATTGTTTAACTTTACTGCTGCTGCCTGAAGCAGGATTACAAAAGCTTAATGCATATCTAAAACTCAGCCAAGAATCTCTGTCATCTGTGGAGAGATCAGTAAAACTCTGACCTAGTGGAAAATTTTTAAAATTCCCTTGGGCACCTTGAATAAATGTGGATCATTTTAGTTACATTCCCACTGTATGAAATTTCTGTGCTATTAAATGTTTTAATTCATAATTCCATGTTACTTAAAATTAAATTATGCATAGTGGAACATAAAATAAACTTGCTGTTCAAGGACGACACTTCAGATGCTGCCTGACACGAGGTATATGTAGGCAATGAGTAAGCTAATTGTGGTTAAATTGTTTAGTACTTTGCTTTATTATAGACTGCTTTTCCCATTAATCCTGAGTCAGACTGATGTTGTTAATTGTCCTTTATAAACCTTTCATCTATTCTCCAGCTGTTTTTTTAAATCAAAATTAGAATCAGAGGTGTTTGTGAATTAATGTAAAAAAAACCACATTGTTGGTTTCTGGAAAGTCCATAATATTCTTCCCTTAGACCAAATGAATTCAATTTAACACATGCCATGGATACAGAAGTGTGGAATTAAAGTGCTGGTATCTGTAAAAGTGACCATTAAGTGGTCATGCTTTTGGAAAATTTAATTATTTTATTTTTGCTCAGTATGGCCTTGGTGTGACTTCAGTCCTACAATAACGTGAATAAGAATTGACTACCCTCTGAAGCAGCCTGGCACAGACACCTTACCTATGGAATTGGTTAGCTCAGTTGGCTGGATGGCTGGTTTACAACATGCCAACTGTGTGCGTTCAATTCCTGTACTGGCTGTGGTTATTCATGAAAGCCTTTCCTTCTCAACTTTTCCCCCTCACTTGAGATGTGGTGACCATCAGGTTAAATCACCACCACTTAGTTTTCCCCCTCAAATGGTAGAGTAGGCTATAGCCATCCTGAACTATGACACCGTTTTTTGTTAACCTTTGAACCAGTTAATAAACCTAATCTATCTTAACTCAACAAAACGAGGTTAAATTAGTTGCTTTTTAACCATGGGTCGAGGAAAGGTATTCAAGGGAAAGGGAACCTTGTTAGATTAAACCAAAAGAGAAAATGCTGGAAAATCTGTCTCTTTTGATTTCAGATTCCAGCATCTGCAGTAATTTGCTTTCGTCTCGTTAAATCTTTGATTCTCCCCAGCAGAGGGTGGGTTGGATTAAGACATGGAACTGGACTTCCCTCCTCATCTGGGTTTATAACTATTTGGGGCTATCACAGCCAGATGGTGACAAATTGAAGGGTCTGGCCCAGATCAAACAACTTTGGGGGAACCTGACCTGGGCCTTGAACATGTGTCTGCCTTTGGAATGTCTTTATGTTCTCATTTTAACAGCTGTACAACGCAGTTTGTGTCAGTGTTTGCTGAAAACGATCAATAGTTTGCCCTGTGCATTCATTCGTGAGAGATTAATCCAATCGGTTTCAAAGATCCAACAAGATAAAACACTATTGGTGGAACACACATCTCCGTCTCCATATATTACATAAAAGAAAAGCTGAATCATTCCCTGGTAGCGGGAGTGGAGATACAGAGGGAGGGGAAACCAGGGAAACAGGAGGGGGTGTCTAGTCAGACAGCCCCTCATCACCTTCCCAGCTACTGGAGAACGTGTCCCTCTGTATGGAAGTGGACAGCCTATTACACAAGGCCTTAATTAGGGATAACTGCAACATCGCCAGTGTTTTCCTGGGGTGGAGCTGATTCCAAGCCATGTGAGGATAATATAGCTGTAAGCAGGCAGTCTCCCTACAGTGGGCTCAGGTTACAGCAGAGCCGGAGACTCCATGTCCCAAGACAGGAAAGCCCTCGCCCTCGCATGCTTCCACTGGTAAAGTTTCCCCTCCACTCTACAGGACCAACCAGCTTTATCCCTCTGAAATGCTGCCTTTAAATCTGCACCTCCAAGGCTCTCTCCATGCTGATTGGTTCATCTGATTCTGCTTGCTGATTGGTTCCTCCGATTGGGCCTGTTACATCAGGAGTCCACTATTAAATATGGTGAAGATGGAGGTGGCCAGTTAGGAGGCTGCTTCCCAAAAGATGGTTCTGCTGGTCTCACTGATGGCAAGTTGCAGCTCAAACTGCCCCCATTTAGCTTCAAAGCCCAGGAGAAAATCTAGCCCATCAATGTAGCTTTCACATACAGTATACACTGCCAGCACCCAACTCTGTAATCTCCTAACGTGGCTTGATGGTAGGTGCTGTTAGATAGCCTTCCTGTGAAGTACTGGGGACATTGCACCCATTAAACATGCAAAATAAATGTATTCATTGTCATTGAATGTCATTGAAAATTGACCATAGCAATTTCTAAGATACATGGATTTAGCTTTCAGGTATTTTTTATTTGTGAGACATGTGGGAATAGGGTTTTTTTTTGCATGGGTATCAAAGATTATCAGAGAGAGTAGGGGGGTAGATGGAATGTGGAGTTGAGACCACAATCAGTCATGATCTTATTGAATGGTGAAGCAGGATTGCGGGGCTGAGTGGCCTACCCATACTCCTGGTTTGTATCTATGTGAAGTGGCTTGTCAGTGCTGGCTGTGTGCATTTGTTTGAGAATTACAAACTAAGCCAAAAGTTTCCAAAGCCTGTGACAGCGAACAGAATAATCAGTGGAGAGCGGCGAATGAAGAACTTCTTCAGTCCATGAGGAAGACCTGATAATTCACAAGTGGCAAAAATTGCGAATCAGTCACTGAGCTTTCCTTATCAAAGAGAATACATTTTATGTTTCAGTGCTCCCAGTGCAGTTCAGTTTAAGGCAAAATATTAATTCATTCATAATATCATTAATGAGGGCTATTATAAACACAAAAAAGTAAAATACCTCAAAATTAATTAGGCTGCTATAAGCAATTAAATAATCTCATTACCATTTTAATGAAAGACTGAGTCCAAAGTGAGTTTTTAAAATTCTTTTTCTTCACAACTGAATAGTGGAGTTGATATCTCATCCTATCCGTCCCTGTTATTGAGGTAATTCTGTGTCCAATGAGCAATATTAATTCCTTTCCTAATCCGTGTGGGACATGTTTCTACAACTGCAGCCAGACTGAGGAATCGATGAGAAGTTGGAAGTCTTGTATTTGCCAATTAGTCTCGATCTGAGACAGCATTCAGAGGAATAAAGAGCAGATAAACACCGGCTCCCATCGACAGAATGGGAAAGAGTCAACAAGTCTTCAAAAAACAGGAAATGCTGGAAAATCTCAGGGGGTCTGACAGCTGAAAGAGAATAGAGTCAACTGGACTCTTCAAAGGGTCATCCAGAGTTGAAATGTTGGCTCTATTCTCTCTCTACAGAAGTTGTCAGACCTGCTGAGATTTTCCGGCATTTTCTGTTTTTGTTTCAGATTCCAGCATCCGCAGGATTTTGCTTTTAACAAATCTCTTCCGTTTGATTCCTCATTTGTCCGGGCGCCGGCAACCACAGCAATGTTTGTTGACACCAGGAAGGTAACCTCCTAAACACAAAAGGGACAGAGAACAAAATAACATTATTGACTTGGCTTTTTTCCGAGAAATGCCCTTCGCTGCTTAATGAAAGGTCTTAAGAAAGTTGCCATCGTTGCCTATTATGTGATTTTTTTTTCTCAACAATTGAACCTCAAGGACTGGAAGATGACTTCCCATCACAGTAGCGACTGGGACCTAAGTGTGTCACAATTCCACAAAGTATGATTGCCTAAGTCTGAATTCAGTGCGTGGATTCTTTGATACAATAACACTGACTGGATTCACTGCCATGTGTTCAGGTCTCACAGGAAGTTGTTGAATGCAGGCCAAAGGGCACTGGAACAAGATGCCATGTTTGAGTCATTGGGATGGAATGGTGAACTTTTCAAATACACACCATGCTACTGAGTTAATTCTCTTCCTCTTCCTTCTCACCACCTGCAGACAATTCTCATTTTATTCCCCAGTGAGGTCTGTCTCTAAATCTCCCTCTCTTGCCTCTTATCTCCTTCGCCTTCCCACATGACATGTTTGCCTTGTCTTGCTTGAGTTCTAAACTGGGATTTAGAGAGACAATGAAACCTGCACCATCGGCCTGGGACAGACTCAGAGGCCAAGGGATTGGAGATGGGCGGACGCTCTCAAAACTGAAAGGCAGCCAGCAGCCGAGGCAGGCACATGGAGTAAGTGACACAGAAAGAAACACAGCTAGGCAAGTCCTCCAAAAACTTAACCTGAAAGCTCAGAATTACTGTGATCTGTCTCTGCACAGACAGTGAGACAGCAAGTGTGAGTGAGCATGAGGTGAGAGATTGACAGAATGTGTGTGTGTGAGTGGGAGGGAGAAAGGGTGAGTGTGAGAGAGAGAAAGAGTGAGTGTGGGAGAGAGAAAGAGTGAGTGTGAGAGAGAGAAAGAGTGAGTGAGAGTGAGAACGAGTGAGTGTGAGAGAGAGAAAGAGTGAGTGAGAGAGAGAGAAAGAGTGAGTGTGGGAGAGAGAAAGAGTGAGTGTGAGAGAGAGAAAGAGTGAGTGAGAGTGAGAACGAGTGAGTGTGAGAGAGAGAAAGAGTGAGTGAGAGAGAGAGAAAGAGTGAGTGTGGGAGAGAGAAAGAGTGAGTGTGAGAGAGAGAAAGAGTGAGAACGAGTGAGTGTGAGAGAGAGAAAGAGTTAGTGTGAGAGAGAGAAAGAGTGAGTGTGAGAGAGAGAAAGAGTGAGTGTGAGAGAGAGAAAGAGTGAGTGTGAGAGAGAGAAAGAGTGAGTGTGAGAGAGAGAAAGAGTGAGTGTGAGAGAGAGAAAGAGTGAGTGTGGGAGAGAGAAAGAGTGAGTGTGGGAGAGAGAAAGAGTGAGTGTGAGAGAGAGAAAGAGTGAGTGTGAGAGAGAGAAAGAGTGAGTGTGGGAGAGAGAGAGAGAAAGTGAATGTGTGAAAGTAAGTGAGAAAGTGAGGAGTTGGGCGCCATACTTACGCAAGGATATTTTGGCCTTGGAGGGAGTGCAGAGGAGGTTTACTAGGCTGATACCGGAGTTGAGGGGGTTGAGCTATGAGGAGAGGCTGAATAAATTAGGCTTGTACTCGTTTAGAAGAATGAGGGGAGATCTCATTGAGACGTATAAGATGATGAATGGGATGGATAGGATAGAGGTGGAGAGGCTTTTCCCGCTCAGAGAGGACAGTAGGACTAGGGGGCACAGCCTCAAGATAAAGGGGGGGCGGTTTAGAACGGAGTTGAGGAGGAACTTCTTCACTCAAAGGGTGGTGAATCTCTGGAATTCTCTGCCCGTTGAAGTGATGGAGGCTGCCTCGCTAAATATTTTTAAGATGCGGGTTGATGGGTTTTTGATAAGAGAGGGGATTAAGGGTTATGGGGAGAGGGCGGGAATGTGGAACTGAGCCACGACAGATCAGCCATGATCTTATTGAATGGCGGGGCAGGCTCGAAGGGCCAGATGGCCTACTCCTGCTCCTATTTCTTATGTTCTTATGTTCTAGAGAGCATGTGTCTGTTTGAGAACTGCGAACGTGAGAGAGTGTGTGTATGAGGGAGAGAGTGAGAGTGACAGGGAGAGAGAGAGATTCTGAGGGAGAGTGAGAGCTAGAACGTGCAAGGGAGAGAGAGAGAGAAAGCAAGAGGATTCATTATACAATACAATAATTTAATGTGCTGGAATCCTCCGGCCGTTTACACCACGCTGCTGGCGTTGTGAGCGAGGACAGAGAATTTGGTGCTCAGCCAAATTTCCATTCACTGCAGCAGGTCATTAAAACCCCGCCCGAGGTCGACGGACCTTCTCATAATCCGCCCTTCGCCCACTCCAATTCCCGTAACAGGCGGGGCAGTAAAATTCCACCCTTGATGCTTCAGGGATATTATAGCTAAAGTGGGTATACTACACATGCACCGAGGCATGTGGTGTAAACTGAGTAACAATTTAATAAAACAAACTCATGTTTCTAGTTACACCAAGAAAGCACTAATAGCTAAATGACATTGTTATCAGAATATGCCATTATTAATCCTTGCTGTATCCCCAAAAAATCATTGTAATGTCGAATGGCATATTTATTCAATACCCATAACATTTTTTAAAGTAAAAACAGCTGTAAATTTGAAACAACTAAAGTTGCAATTTATTGAAGTAATATAGTGAAATAATGTGGCGTCTGCTAATATTGCTCTCATTACAGCAAAGTCCAGCGTTAACGGGCAGGTTTAATGCACCTTGACCCACGGACAGTGCAGGCCTCTCTGTGACGCAAAGGGGTTATCTGCAGGTCTCACAGTGTCTAGGGGAAGATCCGTTTCTTCTCCAAACACCCCATTCCCTCACTCCCAACTTAACTTTCTTCCGACCCTTAAAGCCAAGACTGAGCGCAGGCAAATTGAAATATTATTGGCTGTAATTTTGACGCGGGACTTCCAGTTACTAAAAAAAGGGTGCTGGCACACAGTTGGAAATTTTTGAGTCAAATCATTTTGTACCACGTAAAGGGCCTTGAGTGGCAGCAATTGGCTACATCCCAGTTATCAGTTCTCTCGACAAGGCAGAGCTACTTTGCCTCCTGTATAGCCCAAGGCTAGGGCAAAAGACATTCTGACAAGCTGGACAGATTTAGCTTCATTGTGTGTGCCTGTAGAGTTCTGGTGGCAAGACTGATATGTGCACTGATAATAAATACTTGTCTATCAAAACATAACTGCAAAGCTAAGGAGTCAATAAGTCTCAGCAGATGAACTTGGGAAGGAAAAAGGGAACAGAGGTTGGGAAAAACAGTGAATGTTGGTGTCTTTTTTATTGCTCCTCTGCAGAAAGCAAATTTATATATGGACCATAGTCCCTTAAATTAGGACCTGTCGCAGGGCTCCAAGAATAAGAGTAACTAAAAATAGGTCTGTTCTCGAGTGGAGTCATTGTTTTAATGTCTACAAGACTGCACATTTAAAAGGACGAGTCCCACGGGCAACAATCATGATACTTCCTTGATACCCACATTTAGCTTGCTGTTTTTTTCCAACATACAAGAAGCAAGGGTTTTCCTCCTGTTTCCAAAAGAAAAATAGCAAGTGTTGAAATAAAGCATGCATTCCCTGAGTTAACCATTCATTCTACTTTCAGGGCACTTTTTAAAAAAAACAGATGTTCCTTTTTTTAATATATATATATATCAGTTTTTTTTAAAATCTGCTGCAACTTAACTGAGCTCACAGCTGCAGGTAGGCTGGAAGAGTGCCAATTCCTCGTCCTGCCCAAATAACATAATAACCCGAGGCTCCAGAAACCTGATACTCCTGATTTCCATCAAGCGAGGGAGGGGAAGGGAGGAAAAGAGAGTAAAGAGCCCAGGATTGTGCAGAGCTGCTCATCCAAGCCTGCGGCTGAAAGTGACATCGGGCTCTTTGCTTTTTCTTTTGGAGATATGCCCATTAGGCTGAATTAGAGCCCATTTGTGCAGGTTATGCTGCTTTGCCACCAAGCTCCTTCGCTTTATTAACTTTAAGAAGCACCTCCTTTCCTGCCAGAAACCTGGCATAGACCAGCTCCCAGTTTTGTACACACAACAGCCGGCTGCTTTCTTTTCCAGTTCGCAATCTGTGTGCATGAGGCCAATTCTGTGATTATGATGGACCTCTCTCGCTTTCCCCCAATCAAACTAGAAACCAAATAAAAAACTCTTCAATTCACATCAATCCATGATAAATCAAGAGGGGGGGTGGTGGGGGGGGGGGGGGGGGTGGTTGGTGGGGGGTGGGGAGGAGGAGGGAATAGCCTTCATGTCATCAAAACTAAAACAGTTATCTCTCAAAGCTAGTTACTTTTTGGAAAGCGTCGCATCCAAGTGATGGAGAAGGCCTGCCTTCCGAAATTGGAATGTGGTTGGGTGTAACCAGTAACCAAATGAACCACATTTTAAAAAAGGTTCCGACAAAAGATTACAAAAGTGAAATCCCATGAAGGGAGATAGTAAACTCCCCACCCAAAGAAGGGTTCAACTAGATAGGAGCTAAAATACACTGAAGAGGAAATAAATTTGGTAAGGCCATCCAAATGTCTGAGGCACATTAGCCTCCCCTAACAGTGAAGGAATTATAGGTTAATACAGGTCAATTTCATACACTATAAAGAAAAACTAGTATCAAACAACTCTGCTACTTTCAACAAAAAAATGCCATGAAAAGGTCCTTCTTAAAACCTACCTCTTTACCCAAGCTTGTAGGCCGCCATCCTAATTACACCTTCTGTGTTCCATTGTCCAGTTTTGTCTGATTACAATTCTGTGAAATGCCTTGGGACATTTTCCTACATTAGTGGCACAATGTAAGTACAAGTTTGAATAATATAAACAGATCGCTTACCCAAGGACACACTTGAAAAATAATTCAACAAATTTGGCCGTGCTTTGTGAAAATTAAATTATTATGAAGTGTATGCAACATCCTGCTGAAATATAAACAATCTGTGGCCTCAGTGTCAGCTACAGTTCATGAATGTAGCAACTTTATTAATGACACTGGGGTTCATTTATTTCCTCATTTGTTTTTGGTAAAGCCTAAAATTAAAATGCTTGCATTTCTAAATTGGTCACACGCATACATCGCAGTGCCACTTATTTTCAGCGATTAAACTGATTACAATAGGCACTGTGTACAGATGCTACCATTCATCATTTATTTTTACTGAACAGGAAACAGAAATTTTCAACAGCACATTGTATTTTTATGACTGGGACAATATCTCATCGGCGCATTAGGGGACATATATATTACTACCTGGGTAAATTTTGCCCATGGCAGCAATCTTGTTCTGTGTATTTTTCCGCACTTTTGGAAAGGAAAAACAAAAACCTAAATACTTTATTCCATCCACTTCTAAGCTTTGAATCATTTAATTTGTCACTGGTTTTCTCTGTGAACCCGAGATCATTATCTAGACATAGACAGCAAGGTAAAGCAAATAGTTTGAAATTTACTTTTACCTAATTTAAGGACCACAGCTGCTTAAGGCTCTCATTTGAGTCTCCAGGCACCTCACTTTGATTTTTTTTTATGATGGAATGTAGCCATTCATATGACCTTCTGTTCCTCCCTCAGAGGAAGGCTGGTGACAGGTAGATTTATTTAGAGTTTGTTATTGTAAATTCTAGATCTTGCGATTATCTCAGACTGAACTTCTGGAGCTTTCTCTGACGTCCCGGTATTAGTTCAAATATGTTTTAATGTTTGTTCTCACCTCTGTGTGACCCTGTTATAAATACACCTCCCGTATGACAAATGCCAAATAAATTTTCATTGAATATGGTTTTCTGAGCGATATAAAATCTGCCCATGGAAGCACTCCATCACGACTGTTGCTGGAATTCGGGAAAAGTTTTAAAAAAAACATTTTGTCACAAAAAAAGGCATTTTGGGACAGTTTAAGTGTTTGTGAGAAGTCGGTGTTGCTTCTTCACCTTTGCGGTTGATTTGTTCTGATAGAATTATTTAAGTATACAGTAAGAGCCAGTCCAAGACAAACCACCTAACTATTCGAACCCCAATTCCCAGCACGTGATTCATTGCCTTGTACGCCTCGGCATTGAAAATGCACATCTAAATACTTCTGAAATGTTATGAGGTTCTCTGTCTCCACCACCCCCTCAGGCAGTGAGTTCCAGACTCACATCACCCTCCGGGTAAAAAGGTTTTTCCTCCTGCTCTATATCTTACTGGTAGCACAGTGGTTAGCACTGGCGCTTCACAGCACCAGGGACCCGGGTTCAATTCCCGGCTCGGGTCACTGTCTGTGTGGAGCTTGCACATTCTCCCTGTGTCTACGTGGGTTTTCTCTGTGTGTTCCGGTTTCCTCCCACAGTCTGAAAGATGTGCTGGTTAGGTGCATTGACCTGAACAGGCGCCGGAGTGTGGTGACTAGGGGAATTTCACAATAACTTCATTGCAGCGTTAACGTAATCCTTACTTGTGACACTAATAAATAAACTTTAACTTTAAATCTCTGTTCCCTGATCATTGATCCCTCCACTAAAGGGAAAAGTTTCTTTCTGTCTAGTCTATCTGTCCCCCTCATAATTTTACACATCTCAATCAAGTTCCCCCCCTCCCCCGCCGCCCCTCAGTCTCCTCTGCTCCAAGCAATCTTCAATATTTGTTTTCTATGGATAGGGCCAAAAATAAAGTGGGAGATTCAAAGGGAAAATATTTGAAATAGAATGTCACCAGGACAAGCTAGTTCAGCTAGTTTGAAGGGCAGTGTAAATTTTGGTTCAGTGTTATAATTCAGAAGATTGTTGACCTCGACACTGCCTATTTCCTTTTTAAAGTTCAATAGAATTGGAAAATCTTAGACAGGAAATGAGGAGCTAATTATGTCACATTAAAATTATTTTTTTTTTACTCGTTCATAGGATATGGGTGTCGCTGGCTAGCCAGTATTTATTGCCCATCCCTGGTTGCCCAGGGACAGCGCAGAGTCAACCACATTGCTGTGGAGTCACATGTGGACCAGACAGGGTAAAGACAGCTGAATTCTTTCCCTTAAAGGACCTGCGTGAATCAAATGATTTTTCCCAACACTGATTTCATGGTCATCAGTAGATTTTATTTTTTATTGAATTCAAATTACACCATCTGCCGTGGCAGGATTTGAACCTGGGGCCCCAAAACATTAGCTAAGGTTCTGGATTAATAGTCCAGCGATAATACCACGAGGCCTTTGCCTTCCCATAACACTGTAGCTATTCTAAATTTTAATTCTGACTCAATAATGAAAATAATGAAGTCATAGACGTTAACTTCTTCCCGCAACTTTTGTTCTGTAATAGGTACCAAATAAACATGATTAACCTCTTTATCGTAGCTAACATCCATAAATTGGCTTTTTACTTGAATCAATATTATTTTAAAAACATTGAATATCACTTTGCTAAGCTAAATTTACTCCTAGAAGGGGAGTCTTCTTAATGATGTCTTGCTTTTATTTATTTATTTTTCTGTCTGATTCTATCACTTATAAAAATATAAGTTAGCTCTAGATGCATTGACACTGTGAGGCAGCTCTTAAATGCATTTCTTCATTGCTAAATTTAACAGCAATATTTAAATGTATTCTCCATTAGAGAGACAATTACAAAGCGAGTAAGAGAATTGTGAAATCAAAACTTTGCTCAAAGGAATTTTAAGAAATATTAATTCATACACAAGGAAAATCCTTAAACTAAACACTTGAATATGTGTATGGATTGACAGACTGTGCTGCAAGTTCAGCACCATCGAGTTCCACTTATCCGAAAATTGGATTCAAGTGTGGGTTTTTCATGTGCCTTTCTATGAACTGAATTTCTCCTTGCAGCAAGCTGGTTTCACTTATAAACAAGAAGTTTTTTTCTCCCCCCAGTGCTGTGTAAGCATTTCAGTGATCTCGGGTCACCTTGCACCTTTTTTGTCCCGCAGCCTGGGTCATTAATCACCCATTTATGACCAACAGTCCATAACAAACATCTCGGAATGCAAGTTAGGCTGAGATGATGTTTTATGTTATGGTTTCAGTACAGTCTTGTACTTCCCAGGTTGGGTATCTGATCATTAGTTATCAAGCAAGAGTTTATCTTGAACTTATTTATTGTACCGTGTTTATTTTTCCCCATTTCTTTCTCATGCTAGTCCAAGCCATGAGCCAATATATCCAAGAGCGCCAATGAATTGCTTAGTGTTTGATACTGTCGTTCAGCTTGCAACTCTGCACCACTCCCCCACCACCCCCCACCAGTCCCCACCACAAGTGCCGCTCTATTTCACATCCTACCACTCGCCCAAAGAACCTACCAACCATCACGTATCCGCCCACCCCACTCCTCCCCACACCTCCCCGGCAGTTGGCTTGGCACTTCTCCACGGAATCACAGCTGCGATTGTCAGGCCTTTGGAGATCGTGAGAGCCAATCTATTTTGTGACACTGTAATTTGCGATTTCAATGGAATATGCCACAATGCGATCCTCAAATAAAATGAATTATTATTGCTCGTGACATCGATTAAAAAAACTTTACATAACAATGTGCTAAATTAATGTTTTTAACCGTGTTGCTCTGAAATTATAGGGCAACAGATTTGGCATTCGTGGTTTTTAAAAAAAGCTTGGAGCAATTATAAGAAATGCAATTCATGATTAACAGAAGGCAGAACAGTTTCAGGCACGTCAGATCATGCCAGATAAATTTACTGGAATTTTTTTTTTGAACTCGTGATTTTGTGGATGTAGGCAATCCAATGAACGTTATAGATTTAGGCGTTTGATGGAGCACTTTAACACGATTCGCGGCGTAGGAAAGGCCTCGTGAAGTTACCAGGCGAAGTAACAAATTGGATCGCAAATTGTTCGGACAACAGAAAGCAGAGTTTGGTTACAAATAGGTGCTATTTTCAGGAGAGCAGAGATTGGTTGAGTTTCAGATGGGTCAGCTCTTGGACCTCTGTTGTGTGTAATGTGCGTTACTGACTCTGATCAGAGGAGTTGTGGGGAACAGTGTGGATGGGAAGGAAAGTGAAAGCAGCATTTGTAAAGTCTTAATTGTAGAAATTGGAGGAGAAAGGGTGACAAAATGACTTCAACCAGGCTATTGAGGTTGGCCTGTTGGTGTATGAACTCCCTGATTAAGGATCCAATTGATGGGCCAATCAGGGAGTCTTTGCCTAGGATTTAAATGGGATGTCAGTTCCTCTGACACCCCCAAAGATGGACTGATAACTACTAGCACTCTGTGTACTGCTCTCAGCGTTATAAATGAAGAGATTTTGATAAAGGGACCTCTGCCGCTGAAGATTTATCACAGGTGGTGAATCTGTGCAATTCATTGCCACACAAGGCTGTGGAGGCCAGGCCCACTGAGTGTATCTCAGACAGAGATAAATAGGTTCTTCATTGGTAAGGGGATCAAATGTCATGGGCAAAAGGCAGGAGAATGGGGTTGAGAAACTTATCAACCAGGATTGATTGGCAGAGCAGACTCGATGGGCCAAGTGGCCTAATTCTGCTCCTGTATGTTATGGTTTTGTCTTATGGTATAAAATGTGCAGCAAGGCATACATTCCTTACAATACTTGGAAAGGATCAGAACCTGAGCCAAGGGTGCTTAGTGGGCATAAATGCAGGATTCTACTTATACGAGTGAAGTGGAATTTAATTATGGGCAACAAGTTAGATTACTTTAATGAATTTAACAGAATAAAGTATCCGTGTGAGCATCACAGGAACACTATCAAACAAAATTTGACCAAACGGCCTAAGGTGATATTTTGGGCAGGTGGTCAAAAGCTTGGGCAAAGAAATAGGTTTAAAGGAGTATGGCTGGAATTTTCCAGCCAGTCACATTGGTGGAATTCTCCAGTCCCGCTGCAGTGAATGGAGACTTGTCTGAGCGCCAAAATTTCCATCCTCGCTTACAGCAGCAATGGGATGTGAATGGTCAAAGAATTCCAAAGATGTCTGCGTTTAGGTTGATTGGCCATGCTAAATTGCCCCTCAGTGCCAGGGGGATTAGTGGGGTTAGGGGGATAGGGCCTGGGTGGGATTGTTGTTAGTGAAGACTCAATGGGCTGAATAGCCTCCTTCTGCACTGTAAGGTTTCTGTGATTCTGTGTTAAAGGAGGAAGGAGCAGTGCGGGGATTCAGAGAATTCCAGAGTCTTGGGCCTGCAGCCAGCTAAGGGCAGGGTTACGATTAGAAAATTATTGTAACTTGATGGTGATACAGCAGAGAGAAACATTTACAAATGGTTACAGGTTGCTAATTGTAAACTCATTCCAAGTTAGTGGCCTGGGAGTACGGGGTTACTACGAACCTAAAGAGGCAGAGTGAGGAAAATATCTTTGCTTTCAGAGTGTTAAAGAAACTGAACTACGAATAGTCTTAGAGCTAGTTTTAGTTTTCACATTTTCAAAAGTATCAGAAGAATCTAGAGAAGAACACCAGATTAATATTCTCAAAACTGGATAAGATACAATCAGCTGAACTAGAGAAACATGAAGGCAATTTTAAAATAATAATTTGCTTGTATCGTCTATAAGTTTATTTATTTGCATTTTTACTTGTTAATTGTCTCAGCATAAATCTGAAGTACTTTTACAATAATCATGAAGGTTATTCTTGATTGCCTCATGGTTGTTCAATGTCAATAGCCAAACCACTTAATTCCCAAGTAGGAAATTACCTTATCAATGCCAAAAAGTCGACAAACTCTTTTAAAAGAAGGTCATATCCAAGGCAATTTTGCTCGTGACTGGAAGAAAGAAATGATTGCAGTTGCATTTATAATGTAACCTTCGGTATGGCCTGACTCCAAGTAAGAATAATTGTAGTTTTGTTTCCCATATGGAGCATGTCTTCTGGAAAACATTTTGGTGGAGATTTTTAATGACCAGATTAACTAAGTGAAAAAGACCATAGCTGGACAATGCTGATAAGCAGACTGTCACTATTTTCCCCAATACTAACCCACTAAAGAGAATTTCCCCTCCAGAGTTGCCAATACCATTTATTGCCAAACTAAAATTGCCTTTTAGAAGCTTGTTTTATTTCTTTCTCTTCTTTCTCCCTCAACAACTTTTACAATCATAGAACCCCTACAGTGCAGAAAGAGGCCATTCGATCCATCGCGTCTGCACCGACCACAATCCCACCCAGCCCCATAACCCCACGTATTTACCCTGTAAATCCCCCTGACACTAAGGACTTTAACCTGGTATTGTGAGACTTCTTTTTGTAATGAGTTCAGAAGGGGATGGAGGTTAAGGAGGCCTCCTAGATATGGCATGAGTATTTGCATTTTAGATATATTTGGGCTTTATAGGAAAATAAAATAAGGTTAGCACTGTGGCACGGTGGTTAGCACAGCTGCCTCACAGCACCGGGGATCCAGGTTCAATTCCGGCCTTCGGTGACTGTGTGGAGTTTGCACATTCTCCCCGTGTCTGCATGGGTTTTCTCCAGGTGCTCTGGTTTCCTCCCACACTCCAAGGACATGCAGGTTAAGTTGATTGGCCATCAGGTGACTCACTTGATGAAGGAGCAGCACTCCGAAAGCTCGTGATACCAAATAAACCTGTTGGACTTTAACCTGGTGTTGTGAGACTTCTTACTGTGTCCATCCCAGTCCAATGCCGGCATCTCCACGCCACATTACAAGAAAATATAGGCCACTTGCTTAACAATTCTCTCATCTTAGTTTTGAAATTCCCCAGTCTATTTAAATGTCTCTTGACTCTATCCTTTCTCCCATCCCAGACACATTGGGATGGGTTCCAATCTTTGGTGGATTTCTGCTGGGTAACCACATTGAAAAATTAATTTACTACCAACCCAGCAACTGCATACAGTGGTGGCAATTTTAACCACATCCTGACCACGCCAAACAACCAGGAAACCACTGCCTATGTATAAAGTCGAGCCATGTATGACCAATAACCCACCAGCATGCAGGGTGGTGTTGCCAAAAAGGAGAGATGAGAGCAATGAGATGGGGGCAGTACAGGCCTCTAAGTAACTTTATTTATGAGATCCACTGAAATATTTGTGCGTCTCCTGGAGTTAGAAAGGAAAGTAAAAACAAAACCTATCTTTCAGAGAATCTGTCCTAATCCTCTTCTGACTCGTTTCGGCTTGCTGAAGAAAGTCACAATGACTTGTTCCCCGGCCTCCAGGCACAATGACATCATTGCTTCACTGAAGAAGAATCTTGGCAGTCGCACACAGTTGCCGTCTCCTCAGCAGAACGGGTTAAAATCAGATCAGAGCAAGACAGGCAGGGAGTCATCAGGAAAGTGATTTGGGATATTTAACTGCCTGCCCACCTGTATTCTGCTGGACTAATAGGTTAAAAGTCCCTTCTTTCCCCACCTGGTTCTGTCGTATGTCGAAACAGCGATATACTCCTCCTACAATCTATGGTCTTTTAAAACAGACCTTCCCCCTTTACAGAAACTTTGCATCTTTCAATGTTAAAGGCTTTAGACTTTCAGCTAGCTTCTCCACAGCTGGCTGTGATACATCTTGCCTGTTGTTGGAATTCCCAGAGTATATCTCAGAGTGTGTAAATGGTAAACTATCTGCAGAGGCCAGAAGAAATACCGAAAAACTGCTCTCAATGGATGAATAATTTAAAACTTTTTTTTACTAATACGTGGGACAGAAGTGTCGCTGGTTGGCCAGTATTTATTGCCCGTCCCTAGTTGCCCTTGAACTGAGCTACTTGCTTGGCCATTTCAGAGGGCAGTTGAGAGTCAACCACATTGCTGTTTGTCAGGAGTCATAAGTAGGCCAGACCAGGTAAAGATAGGAGATTTCCTTCCCTAAGGGACATCAATGAATCAGATGGGTTTTCCCGACAATGGTTTCACGGTCATTCTTAATTCCGTTTTTTTTAATGAATTCAAATTCCACCTTCTTTTGCAGTGGGATTCGAACATGGGTTTCCAGAACATTAGCTGCGTTTCTGGATTACTAGTCTAACCATAATACCACTAGGCCAGCACCTCACCAGTAAACTTCCTCAGTTTTGCACCAGAAACTGAGTTCTTCAACTAATCCCAATTGGTGCATGTAACTTATGTCTTACTCAGCACTTCTAATGGACTGTTCCTTTGAGCGGTTAAGCATTGCTTGGTTCAGCAACATGCACACTATGCTTCCCCAAGCAGCATTTCTGTGAAGACAAATTAGGACAACTGTGAAGGGCCCAGCCAAGATTTACAGAGATGCATCCATATTAGGGTAGCTGACTGCCATATGGACTGGAGGGAGTGACGCCGCAATGGAAGAGCGGCTACTCAGTGCTGATCTGTGTTTACATTGTAGCATTCTTTCCTAAGCCTCACAGAAAATCTATCTTTCACACAGTGCAGCCATCATTATGCATCACTATTACAGTCCACTAAGCACTATAGGTCAACTCAAAAATAAGAGAGGAAGAGAAAAGGGCATTGACATTTTCAGATAAAATTATCGGTTCAACAAAAAAAGTGATGTTGCCAATCTGCAGTGACTTAATAATAGCTGATGTGTCTGCCTGATATGACATTATTTCCTTTTAATATCAAAAACAGCCTCAAAGTAAATTGCCGCAAGAACTCAGAAAGTAATAGGTCAGAAAATATTATTCATACATTTCCTTCCTTAATTTTCAATGTGATTCAAGTCCTACCCAGGACCATGATTAGTGATTGGGTTAACACTTCAGGTAAACTTCCCTTATAAAAGTTTTTGATCCTTTTTTTTGAAAAAGTACACTTAACTCTTGTCAACCAATACATTAAAATAGCTCTGGAACGAAATACAATTCCATTGTCTCCATAAAAGGATGCCATGTTATGAGGCATCCCTTGCTTTAGAAGGTCAGATTTTCTGCAACTGCTAATTTGTCGTTGTTCTAGATGCATTGCAAAGTTAGAGGCTGGATGGATTGGCCATGAAAAATTGCTCCTTAGTGTCCAGAGATGCGCAGGTTTGGGGGATTAGTGGGGTAAATGTGGGGTGGGGATCATGGGGAGAGGGTGGGGGCCTTGGGTAAGTTGTTCTGTTGGAGATGGCCTACTCCTACTCTGAGTTCTTATGTTCTTAAGTGTACCCATTTTAACAATACAAAGTTTTAATAGTTCCACAGAGAGAATATCTATTCAGTCACACTTGCTGGATTAGAACTGCTCCTATAATGACCATATTTGCAGCAAAGACAGATGTAATAATGAGGAATTTTCACTTACTGGCTCTACATTGAACTGGGCACGCTTGCTCCAAGACTAGAAAGTCCTGTCCAAGGTCAACAGACTTTTGCATAGTCCTGGCCCGCCTACTACAATTCCAATAGCGAGGGCGTGACAGGAAAATTTCACCCAGATTTTCCAGTCCCGTCCACCGCAAGACAGGAAATTTCCTCCCTTTGGCTGATCCGTCAAAATTCCAGTTCCTGGCTGTGACGGTTCCCACTGTGGAAAGTTCAGGGAAGGTCACAGATAACTTTGAGGCATTTTGCACCTCAAATTTTAAAATTTATCATGTAAAATCTTGGTATTGTTTCTGAGTCCTTTCAAAAAGTGTTAGGAAAAGCTATTTTCAATGAGTGTCGTTCCAGCAAGCGTACCTGGATTGAAGTTTGAACATCTTTCCTCCCTGTTATAATCAAGGGTTAACAGGATGCTGTGTTAACACTTTCTTTTCAGCCTTAAGCTGCTTTCCTGATTGGCTCTTAATGAAACGAGAGAGGAAATAGTCAACAAGGATATCAGAAGGAGAATGGTCTGAAGTTTGCACGCCATGGGTAACCACAGTGCTTTTTAATTACATTATTACAACACATCTTTGTTTTAATGAAACCAAACACACCATAACTTCCTGTAACAACAGTAGTAAACTACCTGGGTCAGAATTGCAATGGGTTCGACTTTTTCCCGCATTAAATAGAAGATTATTCTCAGAAGATTTAAATTGAGTCATTAAATTAATGAACAAATATAATCAATTTTTACACATCAGTATGAACAAACTAAGAAAATTCATCCTAAATTTGAATGACCCAGAGGTGTTTTTATGGGATGTTTTATTATTGCCACAGTTCTATGGTTCTCAACTTTAGAAACCCTAATTTAAAATCAGAGATTCAACTCACATTGCCAGGACCTAGTCAGGCAGAAGCACTATCAAGCTTGCTGCCTGGGGTTTAATTTCTTTTTACTATCCTTAATTTGCTGCCAGCTGCAATAAACAAGTTACGGCCTCTGGGAAACTGCAGCTCACTCATCATCTGAATGACACTGTTAGGCTTTTATCACTCTCAAACTGCAGCACAACCAGCCAGCTTTGTGATTGGGTAGTGAGGTCCTTTGAAAACCTTTGAATTCCTTCTGATTGGGCTGTAACTCGATGGGAGGCCCACCTGAGAATTGGATGGTTTGTGGAGGGACGGGAAGGGAGAGGGGGACTTGATGGAACTCAGTCATGAAGGACAGAGTCATAGGTGCTGAAGGCAAGCTGCATGATTCTCTGTGGATCAACTACCTACCTCATATTAAGTTGATCTTTCTCTGCACCCTAACTATAACTGCAACACTATATTCTGCACCCTCTCCTTTCCTTCTCCGCTGTGTACTCTATGAATGGTATGTCCTGGTGGCACAGTGGTTAGCACTGCTGCCTCACAGCTCCAGGGACCCGGGTTCGATTCCCGATTTGGATCGCTATCTGTGTGGAGTTTGTACATTCTTCCTGTGTCTGTGTGGGTTTCCTCCAGGTGCTCCAGTTTCTTCCCACAGTCCAAAGATGAGTGGGTTAGGGTGATTAGACATGCTAAATTAACCCTTAGTGTCCTGGGATAGGTTAGAGGGATTAGCAGGGTAATTAAGTGGGGATAGAGCCATTGTTGTTGGTGCAGGCTTGATGGGCTGAATGGCCTCCTTCTGCATTTAGACAAATGCAAGGTGATGCATTTTGGTAGATTGAACCAGGGCAGGAATTACTCAGTTAATGGTTAGGCACTGGGGAGAGTTACAGAACAAAGAGATCTAGGGGTACATGTTCATAGCTCCTTGAAAGTGGAATCACAGGTGGACAGAGTGGTGAAGAAGGCATTTGTCATGCTTGGTTTCGTCGGTCAGAACATTGAATACAGGAGTTGGAATGTGTTGCTGAAATTGTACAAGACATTGGTGAGACCACACTTAGAATACCGTGTGCAATTCTGGTCACCCTATTATAGAAAGGATATTATTAAACTAGAAAGAGTGCAGAAAATATTTACTAGGATGATGCCAGGACTTGATGGATTGAGTTATAAGGAGAGGCTAGATAGACTGGGACTTTTCTCTCTAGAGTGTAGGAGGCTGAGAGGTGATCTTATAGAGGTCTATAAAATAATGAGGGACACAGATCAGCTAGATAGTCGATATCTTTTCCCAAAGGTAGGGGAATCTAAAACTAGAAGGCATAGGTTTAAGGTGAGAGGGAAGAGATACAAAAATATCCACAGGGGCAATTTTTTCAAACAGAGGGTGGTGAATGTCTGGAACAAGCTGCCAGAGGTAACAGTAGAGGCGGATACAATTTTGTCTTTTAAAAAGCATTTAGACAGTTACATGGGTACGATCGGTATAGAGGGATATGGGCCAAATGCGGGCAATTGGGATTAGTTCAGGGGTTTAACAAAAAAGGGCGGCATGGGCAAGTTGGGCCGAAGGGCCTGTTTCCATGCTGTAAACCTCTATGACTCTACACATTGTAGGGATCCTATAATCAAACTTGAAGGGTTTGCGGCTAACTTGCGGTGATAAATTTCACTTTATGCTCAAAAGTAGCCTATCACTGCACTGAATGTTTTTAACACTGTGCACGTGTATTGATAGGCAAATGTGAATCACATTAGACATTGCAGGAGGGGACAATGTGTTACCTCCTGAAAGCCTGACACATCCACACTCATCTATGTGGAAGTGAGTGTGGCACACCATCCTCAGCTGGGTTTGATCATATGAAGGTGGAGAATTAACATTGCTTTATTTCTCATTGTGAATTTCCAGTCATGGTTTGAATTTGATCATCCTAATAACCAAATAAATGGTATGGAAATATTAAAATATGCAATTTTTCTCTCCTTCCTTTAGCCTGAAGCTGTAGCGAGATTTAATACATGGTAAACTATGTTCAGAGAAAAGAATTTTGTACTATAGCACCTGTCACCTAGAATCTGAATAAACACTACTGCTTTCTTTGATTTGATTTATTATTATCACATGTTTTGGTATACAGTGAAAAATATTGTTTCTTGTGTGCTGTATAGATGAAACATACCATTCATGGAGTACATAGGGGAGAAGGAAAGGAGAGGGTGCAGAATATAGTGTTGCAGTTACAGTTAGGGAGCAAGAGAGAGATCAGTTTAATATTCGGAGGTCTGATGGCAGCAGGGAAGAAGCTATTCTTGAGTCGGTTGGTATGTGACCTCAGACTTTTGCATCTTTTTCCCGACGGAAGAAGGTGGAAAGAGTGTCTGTCCGGGGGGTGTGGGGTCCTTGATTGTGCTGGCTGCTTTTCCGAGGCAGCAGAAGTATAGACTGAGTCAATGGATGGGAGGCTGGTTTCTACAATGGATTTGGCTACGTTCACAACCCTTTGTAATTACTTGCCGATACTGCATTTGACATAGACATTCCACCAACCCCTAAGCATTGTATTCATTAGGTTAATTTTAATTGGGATCTGAAGGATCCAAACACAATGGAAGCTTTCTGAAATACAGTAGAAATTAGTGTCATCTCAAAACAGCCCCACAGTAAAACATGCAATGTAGCTTTGAGAAAAATTAGCACTCCCCCTCAATGTTGAATGCATTTAGGAAAAACAATGTGAATTTATTATTGTCTTAAAACTTGGCAGTATGGACTCGCTAGCATAATATATGCTACACTCCGCAGATGTATGAAATGTATCTGTCTCGATATGACAGGATGGGAATTGTGTGTGGGACTGGGTGACATGATCTTTAATTAAACATAGAAAAAAAAACGTAAAACCATAAAGCTTGTAAAACAAACGCAAAAAAATATGGTTACTAAGTTTAATTTTGTTTTTTCCTCAGAGTCAGCAAGCTCTCTTCAGCTGTGCTACTTATTTCACCTTCACTGTGCCCCCACTGCAGCGTAGAGTCGACAACCAGGTGCCTGCAGCATCCTCTTTGTAAAGTTCATCAGTCAGCCCGTTAACCCTTCCTTTGTTTCTGCCATTTCCACTGTAACCCTGGCCGCTGTATTTTACAGACAAGCCACCAGTATTCAGGCTTCACTCGTGGGTGACTAAACACTGTCCCATGAAGTCCACCTTCCTCCTCACTAAGATAGGCATTTTGCAATCAATGGACTCTGTTCCCAAGGTAACAGAGCGAGTTAGGACACGAGTATGCTTTAAAATAAAAGTGCAACTATTTCAAAATTGTCATGATAAATAACCTGGCGCTCTGGAAAACTGAAGCAAACTGAAGCCTGGGAGGGTGGTGGGGGTGGGGTGCCTCACATCCTTTAAAAAGTACCTGGATGAGCACTTGGCCCATCATAACATTCAGGGCTATGGACCAAGTTCCGGTAAATGGGATTAGACTGGAGGTCTTGTGTGCTGGTGCAGATCCAATGGACTGACTTTTAAGGACAAATACATGTATAGAATGGGAATAGACGCAAAGGGTCCCTGAAAGGGTAGGGAGTTTTAGTTCAGTCGGGCAGCATGGTCAGTGCAGGCTTAGAAGGCCGAAGGGCCTGTTCCTGTGCTGTAATTTTCTTTGTCCTTGTTCTTTGAAGTGCTCTTGTGCACTGCAAGATTCTAGTAACTTCGTTGCAGTGTTAACATAAGCCTACTTGTGACACTAATAAATAAACTTAAACTTAAAACTTGAACTTAAAATTTACACCCAGAATTAAAAGCAGCAATGTTCGACATGGTGTTTTGACAATGTCGAGATGTGAATGTGCAATTCAAGGAATCTTCTAGAAACCCAATTATTTGACCCAGCTTTCAGTCACTAAGCCTAAACTCCCATTGCTCTCTGTCCATTCATTACTTGATGGCTATCAGGCTGTGCCTTTGAATGAACAAAATGAATGTCAGCTGTTGAAGATAGGGTTGAACTGCATTTCCCATGAATCTATCGGTTTTGTACTAGCCAAGACCCGATGGGCCGAATGGCCTACTTCAGCTCCTACATCTTATGGTCTTATGGCAGCAGTGAGATGGACTTAACCTGCAACCTCCCTAGGGTAATCTTCACATAAAATGACATAGCCCCTTTAACGTGAATGAAACACTTGTAAAGATTTCTCTGGGAATGTATGACCTGAGCAGTAACTTGTGCACTTCCTGCCATTAGGACCATGTGCGTGTGAGAGTTCCTCATTGGGTCTCCTAATCTTACTTCCTGGAAGCCCACATCTGTGCTGTTTCATGGCCACCCTGCTATTTGCTGTAAGGGTAACAGAGGCACCAGTACACAATACTATAGTGCTGTGAGTAATGTGCTATCACGTGGCCGGAACGTCATTTGTTCTAATTTAGCCTGTTGCAAAGCAATCATTTGGAATCAACAGACAATTTGTCAAAAGGAGGTCAAATACAGTCGCTTTCTTCTTATTTTGGATACTTTCTGAGGGACTGTTAATATTCCTGCAAAAACGTTGTAGTGTCATGGACTGTGTATAATACTGCTTCCATTTTTCTCTAATGTACAGAAACATCACAAAAAAACAGGTGCTTAGCCAAGAAAGAGAAATTAAAAAGGTGACTGAGAGTTTAGCCAAAAAGGTGAGCCCTGAGATATCTTTTTACAAAAAGATCACCACATGTTGGCAGCTACCTATCTACACAGTACTCTTTTTTAAAAATGTATTATTGTCACACTGCAATGAAGTCACTCTGAAAATCCCCTAGTTGCCACACTCTGGCACCTGTTCGGGTACACTGAGGGAGAATTTAGCACGGCCAATGCACCTAACCAGCACATCTCTCTCTCTCTCTCTCTGTGGGACAGAACCGTGGCACCCAGAGGAAACCCATGCAGACATGGGGAGAATGTGCAGACTCCACATAGACAGTGACTCAAGTGGGGAATTGAACTCAGGTCCTTGGTGCTGTGAAGCAGCAGTGCCAACCACTGTGCCGCCCACTCTGCTGATTGGTTTACAAATGAATTATGGGTGTTCTGAGGTTAATTTTTTGGAAACGAATATCTGCAGTCGTGTGTTTCTTTGATTACTCGTCAGCCTAACAGGCGTCATTCTGAGGTGATAAGATTAACAAAAAGTTTATCTCTGTGAATAGTGCTTTCAAAGTGAGATGTACATGAGAACAGTTTTCAGTGGTTAAACCATCACTCAGCATGGGGGGAAGCACTTTGATTTGATTTTGTGCAAATCCTGATGGTCTGGTTCTGGTTACGAATTTGGAATAAAAGGCCAAAAGTATATCACCCAGCAATTCTTTGGTACAATTCTTAAATAAGTCTGTTTGTAGTTGTTTCCTGAACAGCGCCTGTTCAGGAAAGACATGCTTCTTGGTCACATTGTATACCCCAGTTGGACTGATTACCATAATATAACCCTCAAATAACTCACACTATTCATTAGAAAGTTGCTAAGTACTTTTGAATTTACTTCTCAAGGCGAAGATACCTCCATATACTTTATGCAATACACCACGATGATCAGCTTGTTTTATTTATTAGTGTCACAAGTAGGCTTACATTAACACTGCAATGAAGTGACTGTGAAAATTCCCCAGTTGCCACACTCCAGTGCTTGTTCGGGTACAGGGAGGGAGAATTTAGCACGGCCAATCCACCTAACCAGCATGTCTTTCGGATTGTGGGAGGAAACCGGAGCACCCGGAGGAAACTCAGGATTCTCCAATCTTGTCTGTTCCTGTCCTCCTGCCAGTGAGAAAGGAGAATTTGGCGCTCTGCTAAAACTCCAAACACTGCAGCAGCATCAGAGATTCGCTGATGCAGTGAATGGAACATATCTCTGATGCAGCAGCATCAGAGATTTGCTGAGTTTTCAGTGATGAAATTCCATAAACACACTGAGAAAGAGTCACAAAGTACCATGCCGTCTCGGGTGAAAAATATTCAGCCTCAGCAATGCTGGGTGAATTATAAATTATAGAGTTACTTCGGCAACAATGTCCAATTTAACACTCAAAACTTGGCTTAATTAAATCAGTGGAACTCTTGCAATTGCATTCCAGGAAGTTTGCTTGAGATTCAAAACGTTCTCTTCCATCTACATCTCCATCTTTCCATCTTCATCCTATTTTTAACATTCAAAACAATTCTTGCCCCTATCCAAACCTCCCACACCCTCCCCCACTGGGCCATCTGTCGCTTGTTCTAAACTTTGCTTTCACTGAGCATTGACTTTTAGTCTCCTCTTAACATATTCTGATATCTTACCTTTCTGTCACAATTGGCACCTTCTGCTTTCTCTGTCTCGTAAGCTACACATCTTTGCTGCAGTCTCTCCTAGTTCCCATCAATCACTAATCTTCTTCTCTATTCCAGATGCTTCACCCTCCTCTTGTAGAGTCAATAATCTGATACATTTCTCCCTCTTTTTAACTCACACGGACTCAGGAGTTAAAGTCCGCTTTAAATCTGTTTCTCCCTCCACAGGTGCTGCCAGACCTGCTGAGTTTTTCCAGCATTTCCTGTTTTTATCTAACATTTGTGAATGCCTCCATTTTTTGAGTAACTCGCTAATTTTTTGCTCCATACTCTGGGCTTCACCAAATTTCACAAAATGATATATTTTCACAGTTTTTCTTTAAATAATATAAACTTTCAAAAACAGCTGTTCGCAAATGAATAAACTATCCATCTCCCATTTACAAATCAAAAGTCAGGCAATACAAGACTGGAACAAGTAACCTTCTGCTTGGAAATAATCAAACCCAGAAAAGCAGCACAACAAAGGCGAACAAAGAAACTTAAATACTTTGTTCAAATATTCTACAGTACTGGATGTTGTTCTGAAATTCAATCCTCCAAATTTACTTTTTTCAAAACAAGGTTCTGATATATCAGCCAAAGCAGCTGAAACATTTTCAACTGTAATATGGAATGTGTAAAATCTAGGCAACTTCAGTTGCTTGTGAGGGCGATTTTCCAACCTTACCTTACCTGGGGCACATCGTACTGATCCCAGGAAACAGTGTGCCAGCCTAAAAACCAGTTTCACACCCGGAGCCAAAGAATTTGCAACTATCCCAGTCCCTTCCTCATGGCTGAAACTTGCCCAGAAGGGTTGTGTTTCTAATTATGTATCTAAGAAGCATTTTAAACATGCTTAGCCCATTTGATGCCGGATTCTCCCAGTTCCCGGATCTTTGAGTGTGACACTGGTGAGAAGGCGCGACGGCCATTAACTGACCCCCATGTGGTCAGGAATGTGGCTGGACAGTGCCTATCAGGCAGTGCCCACCTGGCAATGCCCACTGCAACATTGCTATTGTGCCAGGGCAGAACCAAGGGAGTGGGGGCTGAGTGGGGACTGTGGTGGAGGGGTCGTGAAGGAGGGCATCATGAAGGGGGGCATGTCAGGAGTCATGATGGGGGAGGGGAGTCATCGGGAGCACCCTGATGCTGGCAATCCATATGCTGGGGGTGGGGGAATCTGTTGCTGATTGTGTGAGGGGATGGTCCCAATGACCTTGGAGGGAGGGAGGGACGGGTTAATCCAATGCACAGTGAGATTGGGGGGCCCTTCCAAAATAGAACCCAATCACTTCGCGGCCACACTCACCGGTGTGTTCAGGCCCCACAACCACCCATCACCCCCCCTTGCCCATTCCCCCACCACCCCCCAACCCCCTCCTCGGAACCGGGGCAAAACTCACCACACTTTCCAAAGTGGAACAGTTGCTGTCTGGAGGGCACCTGACATAGAGGCACGGGTTTCTCTGGTTTTCTCTCAGGCATTTTTTGGGAAAATTCCAGTGCCTACTTCAAACATCCCAACAGACATACATAAACAGCAGAGCATGTTTGTCTTAATCTTGTCTCCCTATATTTGGATTGCGGTGTTATAAATAGACCCAGTGATTCCAATGGAATTGCTACGTACAATTCCAATTCAAATGACTATAAATTGAGCCAGTTACACAACAAACCAATCAATTCTTTCCATCATTTTTCCCATTATTTGTGCTATTTGTGTCACAGCAAGAATATTTCAGGGTCACTCTTCAAAACACATTTTGCACCACAATGCACATAAATTATAGACAGTTTCTGTTAAGGTGTACAAAAGCCATTGTAGGAATGTAGCACTAATTCACAGTACCCTCATGTGTTTGCTTGTGTCACTGAGCAGTGTAAATGTCACATTGAAGAAAACAATGTCTGAAGAGGCACAAAATGCCAGCATGAAAATAAATTACTGCAGAATCTGAAACCAAAAGCGAAAATGCTGGAAAATCTCAGCGGGTCTGGCAGCATCTGTAAGGAGAGAAAAGAGCTGACGTTTTGAGTCCAGATGACCCTTTGTCAAAATGCCAGCACCTGTTCTTTGTAAATAGCACCAGAATAATATTCAGCCTTATGTTGCCAATAGCTGGAAAAATAGCCGAGATATTTCTAAATCAAAATCATTCACAAATTTGCTGAGGGAAAGACATTTCCCAGAGCGAATCACGGCATTTTGTACGATTGAAATTTTACTTTGTTCGCCACCATTAAACTTTTGAATTGAATTATTCTAAAACAAAACAAGTTACTGAGATGTGATATTACTTGAGAAGAAGCAGTTTCATGCCATATATAATCTTATAAAACATTTACATGCATGAGGCGCTTCAAGCTATCTTGCGTGTTGCGATGGTGTTAAACAAAATGCTAATTTACATGTTACTTTTGATTGAACTTTAAAGTAGCAAACTGATTCAAATCATAATAAACTCAGCAGCTTCAATTAGATTTATCTATCATTTATCTTGCCTAAGGTTAAACAAAGGGTGCACAGTCAGAATAAGCCAAAGTAGCTGACTGGTTGCATACAAATAAACTGTCAACGAGAAGTGTTCTGGATTAAGAGTTCCTCAAAAAACAAAGATCAGGGAAATATGGTCATGGGCAGATATAATTGTAATGTAACTGAAACAGCTTTCCACATTAAAAGTATTGGAGCCATCAAAGATTCCAAAGGACGGCACGGTGGCACAGTGGTCAGCACTGCTGCCTCACAGCGCCAGGGATCCAGGTTCAATTCTGGCCTCAGGTGGAAACTTTCCTCTCCGCCCCGCCATGCAAAAGTCTGTTGACCTCGGGCAAGATTTTCCAGACTTGTAGCAAGCCTGAGGGAGGAGCAGCACTCCAAAAGCTCACGATTCTAAATAAACCTACTGGACTTTAACCTGACGTTGTGAGACTTCTTACTGTGCCCACCCGAGTCTAACGCTGGCATCTCCATATCATGGCATTTCCCACATATTTGCGAACACGCGGAAATGTGGAACAAGAAGCTCGCTCGTGCAGTGAACGATGGAGTCCTACAAAAGTGTCTGGAAATCATCATCTACAAGAGGGAGAGGCAGCTTGTAACATAAAACAAGGCTCATGTGTTCTCCTTAATTCATTTCAATCACCCAAAGAGTTCAGAGAGCAACTTTCCAAAACTTTCCCCCTCCTAGTTAGCCTGGGTTTTTGTCAGGCACATGGTTCTGGGGTTGGGGGTGGCGGGGGGGGGTGTTGTTAAGGAGTGTAATGCCCAATGCACCATAACGGGGTGAACCAGTGAGTCTTTCCCTTTCCATTTCTTTCGTAGGTTTCTATACACCAGCCTGGTGTTAAGGGTCCCACAGAAAGCTTTTTGTTTCTTCAAAAGCAACTCTTCAAAATGCAGCTAATGAAAATACAACAAAACTTATTCCAAGTTATAAATCAAAGAAAGGGTTTAATAAAGAAATCATTACTCCAAATTTGGGGCCTTGCCCTGAGCCAATCCAACCTCCTCACAATTCGACATAATTCCTTAAATATGGTGAATGAGAAGGTCAGCTGACTATTACATCCTTCTGTGATTGGTTCCATGGTTTACTGGGTCAGCTGACCTTTACAACTTGTTCCTATTGGTTACGTTACGTCCAATCCAAAGTATGTCACTGGTTACATTCTAACGCTTTCCATCCATTCATATTAATCCCATGGACTATGTCCAGTTGAAGGTGTGTAGATGATGGGCAGAATTTTACTGCCACGTCCACCCGAGGTTCGTACGATCTCGCCTGAGGCTAACAGAGAATGCCGTTCTCCGAGACTCACCCTCCCCCGGAATCAGGGTGGGCGTGCCAGTAAAATTCCAGTCTATGAGTCACCTGATAGAGATCTAATTGGAAAATTATTATTATATCTTTGCAACTCCTCACAGGTGTTTATTTTATTTCAAGAATTATTTTTAAATGGTTTTCACAGCAAATAGATCAAATTTCATTCAAATATTAGTGAAATCATTGATGTATTGATAGCACCACATATTTAAACGGAACTTTTCATTCAAATCATTCTTCAGCTTAATCCCAAATATATTAAATATTTTATCTTTGTGCATTTGTGAACAAATTAGAAGTTTTTGAAATAAAACTATGCTGTAACTTCACTTTTTGGAAAGATCACTTCTATATAATAGGTTCTGTATAGCCACAGGGCCTTTATTAAATGTGGTTATGATAATGATTGCAATAATTCTTTGATTGTGGCACATTCGCCCAGGCTCACAGGATGTAAATATTTTTTAAATAGCCGAGTCCCCTGTGGATACAGCCCAACGTTTGGATCTTCATTAGCGGATAGCAGGTGTGGAAGCCACCTACCCAATTGACACTACGCTGCTAGACTGTGCCAATTAGGAATGACGTCAGGCTTCAGTGAATGGGAGGGTTAGTTGGTATCCCTGGATGGCAATGTTCACAATGCTAATGAGAGCGAGGAAAATGAATTCATCAAACCAGGGGTGTGGGGATGGAATGCGGGTAGATTGTGGAACTTGTTTGCTCTCTATGCCATAGAGTAGAGTCCCTAAGGTGCAGAAGGAGGCCATTCAGCCCATCGAGTCTGCACTGACCACAATCCCAGCCAGGCCCTATCCCCATAACCCCATGCATTTACCCCACTAATCCTCCTAACACAAAGGGGCAATTTAGCATGACCATTCTACCTATCCCCCACAACTTTGGACTGTGGAAGGAAACTGGAGCACCCAGAGGAAATCTGGGTGCTCAAAACTGCACACAGACAATGAGTCGAGGCAGGAATTGAACCCAGGTCCCTGGTGCTGTGAGGCAGTGGTGCTAACCACTGTGCCACCGTGCCATCCCATCTGCCCTGGCTTTACTGTGCCTAGGAAAACACTTGAGGATTTTGCCAAGATAGACAAACTGCTTCCTTCTCCCCTTTCTGGGGTATATATTTTATATTTTTAATCCACGTAACTGTGGCTGAGGACAAGAGAATCCCACCATGCCTTGAGTTGGGGAGGAAAAGGTTTGATGAATCCCACTCATTGAAAGGAGGTGCCATTAGCTTTGAATTATATTAAAAGGTAGAGTTGCCATAATCCCAGATGACTATAGGATGCTCTCCCATTCTAGTGAGAGAGCTAACTGGTAGTGATTTAAACTGAGGATCACCACACCTCAGGCGAGGGGCAAGGTTGAGAAGGTGGGATCTTCATGGATATCCCTGGCCAGCACACAGTACCCATCTCCTGTAGGTAATAATTGTCCCCTAACCAGGCACAAGTTTTTAAGACCACAAGGAATTAGTTGCAGGAATTGACAACGTGTTCCACAAATTCACTAATATGTGGGAAAACCCCCCCACTTATCATTGACTAGACCAGAATGGTCTAGTTGGACCAATGAGCGGTGCAGGCTTGGAGGGCTGAAGGGCCTGTTTCCTGTGCTGTATTGTTCTTTGTTCTTTGATATCAAAATCCAGTGCAAAATTCAATGTTGCTTTCATTACTTTTGAAGATGAACATTACCTGAGCAACAATTGGTTATAACTGTGTAACATTTGGGGATAATATGCATTTCAGTAATAGTGTCGGAATCCAGTGGAAACTAAGCAGTTTGTGACAGTTGGGTAACAAAAACTAATTAATTCATTAAAAGCAAATGACTGCGGATACTGGAATCTGAAACCAAAAGAGAAAATGCTGAAAAACCTCAGCAGGTCTGGTACCATTTATGGGGAGAGAAAGGACTGATGTTTCGAGTCCAGATGACCCTTTGTCAAAGCCCAAAACCGCTTTGAAATAGGGTCATCTGCACTTGAAACATCAGCTCTTTTCTCACCCCACAAGACCTGTTGAGGTTTTCCAGCATTTTCTCTTTTGTAAACTAATTAATTAATGAGACAGAAACAGAAACCCCCAAATTCAAATGGGGTGATCGTGTCGGCTTGTCACTCCGGTCAAAGTGTTTTTGATATAAACCCAGGAGACTACATTCTCCAAAAAGGAAAATTAACTTCCAACCCCAGCATGTAATATTAGATGCTTGGGATGACCAGAGTACTTTACAATAAACAGATGACTTGTAACCAGCTGTTACATCAGAAAATATCTTTGTATATTAGCCAACGACAACATCTCATAAACAATAACATAACACACGGACAGAAAGCAGTTCCTGGTAGTGTTGGCTGAAGAGAAAGTGCAGACTAGGACACCACAGGATATGCCAATGGTTCTTCTTCTCGTCTTTGTTACTTTCTACATTTCACCTCAGTGGTTTACTATCTCACCTGAAAAGAAGGCACTTGGAACAATGCAACATTCTCAACAGAACCGCACTATAATGTCAGCCTAGAATGATGAGGGATGGGAATCTGAATACAGTGAATGGATGAGAGCTAACTCCCATGGCTGCTGACTGAGGAATGGAATGTAAATCAGAGAATCATAGAATCCCTATAGTGCAGAAGCTGGCCATTCAGCCTATCGAGCCTGCACCGACTCTCAGAAATAGCATACTACCTGGACCCAATCCCTGTAACCCCACATATTTACCCCACTAATCCCCCTAACCCACACATCCTGGGACATGAAGGGGTAATTTCACCTGGGCAATCAACCTGACCTGCACATCTTTGGACTGGAATGAGAAACAGGTCACAGATTTAACATTTAGAACAGCACAATGTGACCCAGCACCACTGCACTGGAGAAGAGAGAGTTGCCTTGTGAGTGTAACTGGAAATGCATGTGGAGATTGGTAAAGTTGGGAAAAGGCCAAGTGTGATAGTCTCACAGCTAAATTACACAGTAATCTCCACAGTAACTTCATTGCAGTGTTAATGTAAGCCTATTTGTGACAGTAATAAAATAAATAAAGTTTTATAAAGTACTGAGCCCCAGTAGGTTCATTCATAATGAATACCCAGTGGTGTGAGGAAAAACATTCCGCTTTCCAAACATTCACCTGCCTGTCCTAATGAATGAATTACTCAGTTCCCGAACCTACCTGGTGAATAAATTGTATTTTCTGAACACAATTTTGTTGCTATATTAAGTGTCTACCATCACAATAGGAAAAGAACAGAGAGAAAAAGAGAACTGCAAAATGGAGAGAGGAAGCTGAATGGTTAGATTTGATTTGAATTGATTTATTATTATCACGTGTATTAACACAGTGAAAAGTATTGTTTCTTGTGCGCTATACAGACAAAACTTACTGTTCATAGAGAAGGAGAGTGCAGAATGTAGTGTTACAGTCAGTGTTAGAGTGTAGAGAAAGATCAACTTAACGCAATAAAAGAAACATTCATTAGAAATTAATCCACACAATGTCTCAACTTAGAGCATCAGGACTCACCCCTCTGCCCCTTGAAACTGGGAACAGGGATCAGAACAACAGGAAGAACATCACTTAAAGGCTGAGAATCATTGATTCAAATAACAATGGATTAAGACGATGGAAAACTTAAGGCTGACTTGAATTTACCATTTATTGCCTGACTAGTGTATAAAAGTTACTTGTAGCAGCCCAGTCCAGTTTAAAATTCACTCCAATATTTGAGTTTTGTGAAGAAGTTACCACAGTTATAACAGCAACCTCCCCCCCCCAACCCACCGCCACCTCCCCCTCCTCCTGCAACCCGACACGGTTAAATTATTGCTGCTAATAAATGAGATTCCAGTATCTGATTTAATTCAATGGACACAGGGAGAATGTGCAGAGTCCGCACAGTCATCCAAGCCAAGAATTGAACCCAGGCCCCTGGCTGTGTGGGGCGGCAGTGCTAACCACTGTGCCACCGGGCTGCCCTGTACATGATTACATGGTGACTTCATCGGGGCATTTGGGAGAGCAACACTGATCTAATGAAGCTCCACTGACTGCTTAAGCAACCCATTGTGTAGCGACTTTTTCATCCTCTTATCCTTGCTGTACAAGTGAGCAGACTGCATTAATGTACAACAATGAAGAAACACTTGTCCTCTAATTTAGCCAGATTCTGCTTCTCGTATAATGCCCGCTACTTATCTGAGACAATTAATACTTTACAATTGTGAACTGTTGTAGATTTACTAATTGAAGTATTTGGTGCTCATGCAGTTAATGAACTGAGGACTATTGTCAGTTCAGAGCTGCTTAATCTGGTATTATAACCAGTAAGGCACCATAGCTTCTTGGTGGAATGCTTCCTGGGTGGATACAACGTTGGTTGAACAGGTCCAGATGAGTTTGCATTTTTCTTTCCTTATTCAGATTCAGTGAAGGCCCATCAATAGTGGCGTACGTCTTCCAATAGATATGACACATAGCATTGAAGTGGTACAATCCAGATGATACCAGTGCAGAATGTGACTCTGTTTTAATTGATCACCAAATTCCAAAGAAACCTGTTGGACTTTAACCTGGTGTTGTGAGACTTCTTACTGTGCCCACCCCAGTCTAACGCCGGCATCTCCACATCTTAATTAAATCGAATACTGGAATCTCATATTATAACAGCAATAATTTAACTGTGGCGGGTTGGGGGGGGAGGTGGGAGGTGGCAGTGGGTTGGGGGGCTGCTATAACTGTGGTAACTTCTTCACAAAACTCAGATATTGGAGTGAAATTTAAACTGGATTGGTTCACAGGGCTACTGCAAGTAACTTTTATACATTAGTCCCACAATAAATGGTAAATTCAAGTGTGCCTTAAATTTTAGTTCATTGTTATTTGAATCAATGAGCTAAACTTTGATGCTGTTGGTATTTCATGAGTAGAGAACGTCTCATACATTCTTTTATTCTTGTTGAATTTGTAAAAACTAATGTTAGAAATTTGGATTGGCCAGTAAGCCCACTCAGGATCATGGGTGCAGCTCGGAAATCTGGGCTTGAATTACATTTTCTGCTGACACTCGCGCTTCAGTTTCCCCTCGAGTGAGCATTTTGCCGATATGAGCAGTGTACTAAGAACAGGAAAACTGTGCAACAGTATATTCCAGTTCAGCATCGAGTCAGTCAACCAAGGGACATCATTAAATGTATCTTCCTGAGATAGAGGCCATGTGCTAAGTGTAACAATGGGTGAAGCAAAACTAAGGAAACAATTACAAAACATATTTTCCCCAAATTATTTAACAAGAGTGTACACCACTTCCAATACAACAAAAGAAACCCTTTGGCGCATCAACGTTACTTGCTAGTTGGCTATATAAATAGACAACCTGTTTCAGCCCATGACACCACAATGTAATATTAGGATGAAAAGCTTAATTAGCAGGGAAGAGCAAACTGATTTTAACGAACATTAGAATTTTATAGCAACGCGCGTCAGATGCAACTGTCTGCAAATTGTTGGCAGCTGCTGTGTGTCATCACCTGTGAATATGAGGGCTCTGCTTGATTTACTTTGACCAGCTTTGTTTGCATTCTTGCTTTCTTTGAAATCGCAATGATTTTTACTCTTCACAGTTTATACACACAGGTGTTACTCTGCACAGTGACCATCTGTCTAGTCTATTATACTGCTTTTAGCAGCATTGTTGGGCAGGTTCAAAAGCTCCATCATAAGATTTTAATCAGTTAATGTAAAAGAACAGTGTGCTGCGAATATCTCTGTCTATTGGAGATAGCATGTGTTTTCAATATTCCCAGCTCTTTCTTCCTGCCAAAATGCTGAAAATATAAACAGGAAAACTCCCAATAAATGTTTCTGACATGAGAGCTAGGCTTGAACCAATAATAATCTCAGACAATCAAAATGACTTGAAATGTCTCAACCTAATTTCTTTTTTCTAAATTCTAACAACTGTAATGACTTTAATCAGGCCGTTGAGGTTGGCCTATTGGAGTACAAACTCACTGAGTAAGGGGTCAATTGATGGGTCAATCAGAGAGACTTTACTTTGTATTTAACCAGGAGTGTCAGTTCATCAGGACTCCCGAAGGTTTGATTTGATTTATTTGATTTGATTTATTATTGGGATACAGTAAAAAGTATTGTTTCTTGTGCATATTACAGACAAAACATACCATTCATAGAAAAGGAAGTGAAAGAGTGCAGAATGTAGTGTTACATTCATAGCTAGGTTGTAGAGAAATATCAACTTAATGCAAGGTAAGCCCATTCAAAAGTCTGACAGCAGCAGGGAAGAAGCTGTTCTTGAGTTAGCTCGTATGTGACCTCAGAATTTTGTATCTTTTTTACCGACAGAAGGAAGTGAAAGAGGGAATGTCCAGAGTGTAAGAAGTCCTTAACTAAATTGGCTGCTTTTCCGAGGCAGCGGAAGTGTAGACAGAGTCAATGGATGGAAGGCTGGTTTGAGTGATGGATTGGGCTTCATTCACAACCTTAGACTGCTGCCTGCTAGCACTCTGTGTACTGCAGTTGGAATTGTAAATAAAGGGGTTCTCGGTGAAGGGACTGCTGCCTCCGTGAACTTATTACAAAAACAATAATAAAGCTATTTAATTGCCTAACCTGAATGTGGACGTGATTGAGAGACACTGGCTTAACTCCAACAAGAATATAGTGTACATTTTGTCTTTCAAAATATATGAATCATCCATTGTAGAATATCGACTTGAATGTCAACTTTGCAACTCAAATAATGCTGCTTTTTTTCCCCAATGGTTCATGGAAGTATTCCATCTGTCCAAGCATTGTGCAGCTATAATAGCCAAAATGTCCTCCCACATTGTTATCCTCAGCACATGTGGAGACACAGGTATTGTGGTAACACACAGAAATAGCCACACACATGATAAGCAGTATAACTGACAAACCTTCTGCTTTGCAACCTTGAGAGATAATTATGATTGACAGCAGCAATCTCTGGTATGCTCTTCATCATTACTCATATTTGTCATACATCAAACTCCTTATCTGCACCAGTTATGCATGCAGTATTTCACCATATCCCATGCCCATGATGGAAATGTTGTCATAAATATAAAAGATATGTTGTCTCATTCTGACGGACAAGGGTGATCCATCTGGGTTTCTGGAGGAGTCCTCCTATCTGTCCATGTTCCTCGATATAATAGAGTGTGAAAAATCAACAGGACGGCTTTTAATGAAACTATTTGCCTGAATCTATATTTCCATTGGGTGCTTTTCTAAGGTTTAACACTGTAAACTTAAAGGATGGAGGAATAATCTAATTATTCCACTCAATGTGTTTTATTTTTGACCTTATCTTACCTTGGTTGAATACACATAGTTCCCCTGCCTCTGGAGAGATAAGAAGGGGGTATGCACAGATGTGGAGTGTGACAGATGAAATAACCTTAAAATAGTCCATACCTCCAGCATTGTAGGAATTCTGGACTCTGAGTCACTAGCCACAGATTGTTAATCCTGTCTCAAGGTCCCAATTTTGCAGTGGAGCGATAATCAGTTAATCAAATCTTACATTACTTTAACTGCCCATCTGATAAACATTAAGGGAAAAAAAAGATGTTATTTATTATGTTTAGGATTTTATCAAAGATTTCAGATCTGTGGTTTATGCACTTGAGGTGATGACAGCATTGTAGGCACTTTAGCGAACCTTCACATTGACTTCCAGTTGGCCCATGAGTTTAATAGGGAACCTCAAAAGTACTTTAAGGCTCTTAATAGAATTTTACAGTGACAAATAATAGTGCATTTAAATACTTTCTTTTTAGTTGAATAATCTTTGCCTCGTTACAGTTCCTTGAATTTCATACACACAATGCAAAGCCTCTAAAACTACAACTGCAAAACGATACTATTTACAAAAACACTGAGATCTTGAGCCTCATAAACCCATGCAGTAAAGTGAAACAAAATAAAGAACAGCTGACCAAGTCATTATCAAATTGCTGTGTAATTTCTTTCACATGATTTCATTTATGTTCTGTTTGACGGAATAACTAACCTTCAGTGCAGTTCAAGACGACTGCCAAGCTTCTGTTAAAAATTAAAAAGAATTACCGCAATTAGAAAAGTACTAATCTATAAGGGAAAAAATCATTGTTTTTTTCACTGTAAATGCTTTCCTTTTCCCCTGCACACCTGTTTCCTAGTTGAATATTATGTTACAAACAGTACCGTCATGCAAACACCCTAAATAGAATGCAACGTGATAAAACATAATTTTGTTTATTTCAAAAATATGCTTCAGTAAAGTTATAGTTTATTTATCAGTCACAAGTAAGGCTTACATTAACACTGCAATGAAGTTACTGTGAAATTCCCCTAGTCACCACTGTGTGGCGCCTCTTTGGGTCAATGCACCTAACCAGCACATCTTTCAGACTGTGAGAGGAAACCAGAGCACCTGAAGGAAACCCACGCAGACACAGGGAGAACATGCAAACGTGAAAATGTAAATAGAAGCACAATGGTTGCCAATCATTATCTTTTTAGTTTATTTATTAGTGTCACAAGTAGGCTTACATTCACACTGCAATGAAGTTACTGTGAAAAGCCAGTCTCCAGTGCCTGTTTGGGTACAATGTGGGAGAACTTAGCACAGCCAAAGCACCTAACCAGCACACCTTTGGACTGTGGGAGGAAACAGGAGCATCTGGAGAAAACCCACGCAGACACGGGGAGAACATGCAAACTCCACACAGAGAGTGACCTGAGCCAGGAATCAAATCCGGGTACCTGGCGCTGAGGGGTAACAGTGCTATCCAGTGTGCTGTTTGTTAATTACCCTATGATTCCATTCCACAGTTTGTCACACACTTTCTTCGATTACTATGTTCCTGCCACAATGCCAAAATAGCAGTGTTTTAGCAAAATGATGTTATGATTAAAACTTGAACTAGTGGAAAGTATTCAGTTTTGCTCATTATTGATACAGAGGAACATTTGCAGCTTGTGTAATAGTATATATTACTGCGAATTGGAGTTAACATCAGTATAATTGTTCTTTTTTCCCTCTTCTGTTGCCATCAATTTCCTCTGCTTTTCCCACTTACGTTGTTTCCTCCTTCTTTCCAGAGCCACTGATTAGTTCAATGCTGGGGTATAGTCCCACAGGAAATACTGGGAATACTCAGCAGGTCTGGCAGCGACCACAGAAAGAGAATATAAGCTGATTTTATATCTATCTGAACTAAGATTTATGGGGTTCACTCGCTTGCAATAACCTTCATGATCGTAAATCATCTCAGGTTCTAGAGACTTAACCAGATGGCAAGAAAGTTTATTAACCATTAAAAAGCTATCACATCAGAAAGGTAAAACTCAAAGTAGCAATTAGCAGCAATTAGCAGTAATTAACAGTAAGAGGAGAAAGCTTCACTTTAGCAATGAACAGATTCCTCACCACCCTTCTCAGACCAAGTCATGAAGTGGCAAGATTTAAAACAGCTCTTAGCCTCTCTATAAACATCACTCTCTTCCCACCTCTGCCTCCTGTAAACATCTCTCTATTCCCTTTGTTACCCACATCTTCCTCTTTACACCTTTCCCTCCCTGCCTTTCTCTGTCTTGCTCCTCTTTGTCCTCTCTTCATCTCTGCCTGTCCTGACCCACAATGGCTTCTCGAGATCCCTTTCTCCTACCTCAAAATAATGAAATCCTGCCTCAGCCAATTGTTGGATAATGGTCAATGTGCCTCGTTGATAATGAAGGAAGAATTAGCCCATTGTTTTTTAACTAATTACAACATGTTGCCTCGGCTTGAAGACAATGGCCAGAATTCTCCAGCCGTTCATGCCGATAGGATTTTCCGGACCTGCCGGCAGCATACCCCCATCTAGGGGTTTCCCGCTGGCATGGGGGTGACATCAATGGGAATTCCCATTGAAAGCAGCGGAACCAGAGAATCCAGCCTCAAGCCAACAACGCGCCACCTCCTGCCAGCGAGAAACACATAGTTGGAAAGTCGGAGAATCTTGCTCAATACCCCTTCTCAAACTCTATTTCTTATCTTGAGGTAGACGTGCATGATAAGCAATAATTGGTCAACATAGTTGTCTGTAATTTATTTGTTGAGGTCCCTTTGACTTGGGCCTATTCAGTTCTCCCAGTCAAGGTTAATATTCATTCTATGAATGATTGTAACATTACATTTTGCAGTCTTTTGTATTATTCTCTATGAACGGTATGCTTTGTCTGTGTAACATGCAAGAAACAATACTTTTCACTGCATGTTAATACAAGTGACAATAATAAATCAAATCAAATCTATCTCTTTATTGCACAATCTGAGGAGTAGGCAATAATCATATCCCCACAGCAGTTTAAGAGCCTATATAAATAATCAAGTGTTAATAACATGTTTATAATTATAAAAGTTATAAACATCGGTGTTCCAAATTACATTTCCAGCCTTTCTAACATATCTATTAATGAATTACTTATTATTTAAATTTCTCTCAATTAAGGCTGTCTACTTAACTAATCTGGCTGTTTCCCAATAATACTGGTTTACTTTTTATTTACAAGTCTTCCATCAATCTTAGTAGAAAATGCTTAAAAGCTTATTAATTCAAACTGCAAAATGATAGTCATGCTAAAACTCATGATTTTGAAACTACCACCAAGAAACAGAGTTAAAGGTTCAGCTCTACGTGATCTTACATCTAAACATGGGTGTAAATTCTGTTACCACCACCAATTCTTGCAAGAAGGCCACAATGGGATTTGCAATGGTGAGATCTCAGTGTGAGATCTTCCCCGCTCACTCTGGTGTTGTAATTGGGTCACAACCAGAAGGGACATAAACCTGATCTCCACGCAACTGACTGCATTTAAATATCATTAAACAGCTTTATCTCATGGTCTCCGCTAATGGGACATCACGCCAATGGGATGGTTTTCAATAATGAGAACCACTCGTGATGATTGTGCCAGGGGCACGGAGATAAGCATGGCACTTGGGTGGCGAGGGGCATGGCAGGGCAGAGCGAGGTAACCCCATTGGAAGAGGGGTTACCTAAGGTAGGGAGGTTGCCCCAGTATTTTTTTTTTGCTTTTCTAGCCTATTCCAACACTGCAATGTTTGAAAATTTATACCTGTTAACTCTGCTTCTTTCTCCACGTGTGTTGCCAGACCTGCTGGGTATTTCCAGCATTTTCTGTTTTTATTTCAGATTTCCAGTTTGAGGGGTATTTTATCAGTGCAATCTATAACCAAATCCTAATTACGGCTTGCAATCAATTAATTATGAAAAATTGGCCACCATCTAGAGATACTGTGCTTACAGCTTGACACTTGTAAAAAGACCAAATGTTGGTTCTCATGAAACTTCTGGTTAACCAGTGGTTAGCACTGTTGTCTCACACCATCAGGGAGCTGGGTTCAATTCCAGCCTTGGGTGACTGTGCAGAGTTTGCACATTCTCCCTGTTTCTCTGTGGGTTTCCTTCCGGTGCTCCAGTTTCCTCCCACAGTCCAAAGATGTGCTGGTTGGATTGATTGGCCATGTTAAATTGCCCTTTAGCATTGATTAGCAGGGTAAATACATGGGGCTTACAGGGATAGGGTCTGCGTGGGATTGTTGTCAGTGCAGGCTCATTCTGTACTGTAGGGATTCTATGATTCTATTCTAAAAATATTATTACTTTACAATTATGGTTCCCACAGTGCCATTTTTCTATTTAAGTTAAATTAGATGAGAAGCCAAAATTAATATTGTAAAAATGTTTGTGTTTACAGAGGCCATTAGCCTTATGTAGACAATTAAAAACCAGGTCCAAACTATGGAGCAAAACCAATTGTAAAACAGTTCTTGGCCAATGTTTTATTTAAGACCTATCAACATAATGCTTCTTTTTCCACGACCGGGTTATATTTCATTCCGAGTTCTTTCAGAACAGCAATAGATTTTTTGTCAGGCTACTTCAAGTTTATTTGTCAAAACTGCTGACAGTCGGGAAGCTGGACTGACCTAGTTATTTACATACACTCGCAAAGCAGAAACTGGGAACCGGCATAAGGAACGCCACAGACCAAGTGATTCATGAGAATTTTCAATCAAACTTTGAGACAAAATCAATCATCCCAAAAGGAGAGGGTTAAAGAAAAAAATCAAATGGATCAAATGCAGTTTTGCGAAATCATAATGTGAGCACCATATGAATAGGATGCTGATCGAGGCATTCTTCAAGAATGGAACATTTTTACTTGATTATCGACTGGCAAAGAATCAAACATTGCATACCGGTCACAAGTAAAGGTTAATCTGCAGACAACCACAGAAAAACGTCACATATTAACTGTCCAAATGAAAAAAGCAGTACCTGAGCGCAGGATTATTTAATGCCTCCTGACTTGTAGACTAATGCTACCAATTTCAGACTTTATCTGTCAAATCCATTTGTATTGTAACTGTTCCTGCTTTATCATTGCCTCTAGAAACAATAAACATGCCCGGGTTTGATAAATTTATTCCCATTGAAAATCTATTGTGGCGAAGTGTACATTTTAACATTCAAAATTCGAAACTATTATTTTTTTCTGTGCTCCGCAAGAGCCTTATTTTAAAAAAAGGAATGTTCTCAGCTATTCCACATAACAACAGCAGGACCTGACTCAGATTAGTATTGTTTCAACAATTACACGAAAAGATCTATATATGTACCACAATAACTTTTTATAGCATTGCATCATTTGCTTATGGGCTCAGAAATATATCTGAAAATGTATGATATAAAGATATCATAAGTATAGGCGATAAATGTACATTATTTTTTCCATACTTCATAAAATGGAGAAATGACGGGATGAGATACATAATCTATTGGATAATGACCCCGACATCCAAACTCTGTTTATTTTCAATGAACGAGTTGTAGTTTGATCATCTCCAATGTCGTTGGAAATGGAGGAACAGCCAGATTTGAACCTGACATCTGCACACATTTTGTTATAGTTTTGACATTGTGGACGGGATGTTATGTCTGCTTTCGGCAAACCAAGACCGTAAAATGCGGTGCACCGTTCAAAACTCCATTGGGAATGGAGGATTCCAGCAGTGGGAGGGACTGTAAAATTCCACCCGCGCATGACTAATTTGCAATGTGGCTAGAGCTTGATTTTTGTCAAGTGGAAACCCAACTTTAATATGCTTTGGGTTTTGCAAGTTCAGCTCTTTGCAAGCTATACTGGCACAGCTTCCATGTCATTGTTCAGGGATGGCAAGGTGGCGCAGTGGTGGTGGCGACACAGTGGTTAGCACTGCTGCCTCACAGCACCAGGGACTTGAGTTCAATTTCCAGCTTGGGTCACTGTCTTTGTAGAGTTTGCACGTTCTCCCTGTGTCTGTGTGGGTTTTCTCCAGGTGCTCTGGTTTCCTCTGACAAACGTGTTTGTTAGGTGCATTGACCATGCTAAATTCTCCCTCAGTGTACCCGAACAGGCACCAGAGTATAACAACAAGGGGATTTTCACAGTAACTTCATTACAGTGTTAATTTAAGCCTATTTGTGCCACTAATAAATAAACTTCACTTTACTTTGTAACACAATACATCCAGATCTATATATATGTTATATAATCATTATATTTATATAATATATATGTGATAAATATTATATTGTATAAAAAACCATCATTCACTTGGCCAAACACTGAACAACATTTGCTGTCTGTTTAACTTGCACTTGCAAGTTTTAAATGTTTTTGAGTTCCAGTTTGTTGTTAAGCGTGAGTTAACACTGAGGGAACAAGTGCAAGCAACTGCGCATCTCTCTAAACTATTGAATTGAATGATTGTGAAATTAACTGTGGAAGAACTGAAATGGAAATGTAAATTAGAGTGGGAGAATTCAATGTTAAATTGGGCACCGAAAAGACAAGAAAGATTGGATTAAAATAAATTTAAAAATGGACAGAAAGAAGGCATTTAAAAAACCTAAATTTTAAATGTTGATATTTCCAAAAACAATTAAAATTTCACCGAATGAGACTCAATGTTTGTAATAGTTAACCTTCAGTACCTAAGTGGTTGTTTATACTAATGAAAAATTATCATGCATTAAAAATAAGTCCTTACACTGAAATTTCTACAGCAAGTTTACTTCATTCCTACTGTGCAAGTCATGCAACGCATTTCAAAAATGAGGCAGACAGTGAGGTGCCATTTCGAACGGAGCACCTTTACAATGGATTTTTCTGTTTAACCGTAATCCGAGTCACGGCAGAATGTGCAGTAAATAATTGTCCACTCTGCGGCAAAGAACACTGTGAAGAATCAATTGTGTGAATATATGTGCTACTGGAGCTATCCTGTGGCCTAGTGGTATAAGTTGCTAAACCACAAACCTACAGCAATGCTTTGGGGTACTATGTTCACGTCTCACCATGGTACATGATTAAATTTGAATTCCAAAATAAACCTACCCTCACCTGAAATTGCCGATGCATTCCTGCATTAATAATGGAAAGTGCCTTTGGCACCAAATTATAAAATATTACATCTTGATGGGCCAAATCTTAACCCAGCAGCCTTTACAACCTAACACATCTTACACAAATCTTGTCCACACTTTCTCCTTTGACGTGATAGAAATCAAACAAACTTTGCTGTTGAATAATGGGATTATATTGCTGGGTCACTCTTGTAGAATGGTTTAATTATTAGTAGTTTGATGGGCATGTGCTAAACAGTTACCATGTAAAGCTGTGAAAATGATATACAGTGTGGCCTGTACACTTAAGGAGCAAATGATGTCATGACATGAACGGAAAGGAGATTAGCCATTTTAATTCCATGTGACATATATATATATAGCAAATAAATGATCAGAATCAAATTGTGGCAGTCAACTCAACACGAAAGGGATTAACACTGGAATAAAGTGAAATAGATTGGTTCACCAGTGTCTTATTGAAAGTTCTTTCCAGTGAGAATTGACCACTTGCAGAACCTTAGAACACTACAATTTAGCAGAAAAGCTCTGAGTACGACTGAAAGGAAATATATGGTAAAGTTTGGATGATGGGTCCTTGGCATAGCTAAGAAATGGGCACAAAAGTATCAAATGGCTAGTGGTTCCTTAATGTCCCAGGGACTCTGATCAGTATAAATTACCTGTGACATCTCATTAATCCTCTTTTTCCTCACAAACGCATAATTAATGATAACATCGACAATAATATACAAATTAGGTAACTGATGGTTTCTGGTGTTAGTTTTGATTAACATCACAAACCAAAAAATGACAGTAATGTAATGCATTTCCCAAACGGCAAAACGCACTTTGACCTAAGACATACATTTTTTTCACAATCCCAATGATTAATCCTCTTCGGGATTAATACAAGACAAAACACTGGCCAGTGGCAGTAGCATTGCTGCCTTGTCTTTGTAAAACAAACTGCCTGGATTATATTTGTTTAAAGGGATGGATCCTGAAGTACTGTATATAAAAGCTGTTCTTCTTTCCTGCCTGCTTGTATTTTCTTGAAAGAAAATGACGGGAGCACGATTGAGTAACAAACGTGCGTTCCTACAGTTTCAATTCTTCCTCCAACTAATCTTACCAATGTATTAAAAGATAATAACATAATTACGTGTCTGCCATTCTGTATTTTCTCGCGAACCGCCACACAGTGCTTCCTCGAGGTTTCACTTAGCTGGTGTGCATTACACCCACAACCAATGGCTGTACAACAAGTCTCAACGCAATCCCTGCTTTACCTTCTTGAACTTGTATGGCTCAGACCTGGATCACTTTACTAATCTTAAATAGTAAATGTTATTTGTTGTCCCTCAGTGCCAGTAATTCCCCTTTCTAACTGGTCCAGTGGTAAATCTAGCCCTGGCGGCAGTCAATTAAATGCTACACTTGAACAGTAAAAAGTATATTCTTGGCTGCCCTCCTAGGACAAATATTGAGTTTATAATGTATTTTTACTCAATTTTTCATCATACATTAACACATTAAAGCACATGGAATGGTACAAACTGACAGAACTTGAATTAACCCAATTCTAAATGTGCCGTTGTGATGACTAACAGTGCAGAGTTTATTTCCACAGAAGTGAATTCTGCAATGCTCTATTATTTTTGCGGATTGCTCTACACACACCATTTACAGACGAAGGTTGTGCCCTCTATTTTTTTCACATTTTGTTCAAAAGTTTCCCAAGTACAGCACAATGCAAACATTTATCGTGTTGGTTTAAAAGTGCTTTACATTCTAATAAAGAGTGTGAGTACTCAATCACTGGTGTAGCTGGTTTCAACAAATTGGGTTTTGCTTTTAAAGCCATAACTTTCGAAGACTCTACCTGGGTCTCAAAATAGGCTTTCGGGATCCACAACAGAAAAGTGCAATCTATTTACATTTCAAGGATGGTACATTCAGCTTGTGTTTATCTGAATGTTTCATGCAACACTAACCGCAGCAACATCTAACTGATTATTAATTTCAACGCTGTATTAAAATAAGCAACATCAGTGCATATGAACTAAAACAAGTGCAATAAAAGTCATTATCCAGGTAGAGCAGAGATGAAAATTTAACCAGTTTGAAAAATTGACCTGTCCAACCAACTGCTGCCCAAGTGAAAACATTCAGAAATGCATTTGTGCCCGAGAGCTTTCTTAAATTAATGAATCATAACTTAAAGCTTGTGAGCAAAATTTTACCATTGTTCTGTGGCCGCATTCATGTTTAATAAGAAGTAAGAAACTCCAGAATACAATCCTAGTTTAATAGCACAAACGCTGTTTTGTAACATTTGTGGCCTGGAACATAATTAGAACATACCGGGTGGAATTTAACGCACCCCTCAGAGATGGGTCAGGAGGGGGCATGTCTTCAAGCGGGAGGCTGTGAGATGCAAATGGAATTCTGGCCTTTATTACAAAGGGATTGGAGTTTAACAAAGTAAAATAAAAAGTAAAGTTTATTTATTAGACACACGCAAGGCTTACATTAACATTGCAACAAAGTTACTGTGAAATTCCCCTAGTTGCCACACTATGGCGCCTGTTTGGGTCAATGCACCTAACCAGCACATCTTTCAGACTGTGGGAGAAAGCCAGATCATTCGGAGGAAACCCATGCAGACACGAGGAGAATGTGCAAACTCCACACAGACAGTGACCCAGTCAGGAATTGAACCTGGTCTCCTGGCACTGTGAAGCAACAGTGCTAACCACCGTACCACCCAATACAATAGGGAAGTTTTATTGCAATTGTACCGAGTGTTGTTGGGGCCTGACTGGAATATTGTGCACAGTTTTGGTCCCTTTATCTAAAAAAGGATATATTACTATCCAACCAGTAGAGAAAACACTGGAAAATCTCAGCAGGTCTGGCAGCATCTGTAAGGAGAGAAAAGGGCTGACGTTTCGAGCCCAGGTGACACTTTGACTAAGCTTTCGGCAGAGAAGAAAGTTTAATTAGTCTGAAAAGTTGATGAGAAGGGAGCTTTGACAAAGCGTCATCGGAATGTCGGCTCTTTTTTTCTCCTTACTGATGCTGCCAGATCTGCTGAGATTTTCCCACATTTTCTCTTTTGGTTTCAGATTCCAGCATCCGCAGTAATTTGCTTTTATTAAAGGAAATAGTAACACTGGAGGCAGCCCAATGGAGATTCACCAGGTTAAGTCCTGGGATGAAAGGGTTGTCCTATCATGAGAGACTGAATAATCTGGGTCTGTATTCCTTGAAGTTTAGAAGAGTGAGGGGTGACCTTATTCAAACACGTAAGATTCTGAGGAAGACCTGACAGGACAGGTGATGAGATGTTTTCACAAGTGGGAGAGTCTCGAACAAGGAGACACAGCTACAAGATACATTTCAAACTGAGGTACATAGAACTTTCTTATCACAGAGGCTGGTGAGTCTCTGGAATTCCCTGTTTCAAAGGATGATAGAGGCTGGATCATTAAAAGTATTTCTGAAGGTGGATAAATATTTGATAGATCGAGGAATAGAGGGCTATGGGGATATGGTACAGAGAAGGAGTTGAGGCCAGCATAGATCAGCGATAATGGTGGGGCAGACCTGAAGGGCCTGGTAGCCACTCCTGCTTCTGTTTCTTGTGTTGTCCTGCCACTTTCCTATCTCTCTCCGTTTAAATCAGGGGCGGGAAGACTCGGGGATGGCCTCCTTGCCTTGAGGACAACTGAGAGCTTTCTGTGGATGCTTAAGGCTAATTCAACCTGATGCAATTCTATCAGTGACGGGTGAGGCTCACTATCTGCAAAAAAAATCCTGTTGGGTGTTCCTGTGGCCTTCTTGGTGGTGAGGTGGGTGGGGGTGAGGAGGGGGCTGGTGGGGGGGAGTGGGGGGGAGGTGAGCAGAGGGGAGGAGATTCTCTCATTCTCTGCAGGAAGCTACCTCCCTTGATGTTGACTGTCTCCACCCATCTCACCATTAACCCCACTCCCCCACCGAGTCACTTCCCTAACTCCAGGGGATGCATTGGCAGGCTTCCATGTACATGCAGTGCAATACTGGCAGTGGCCATCATTCCTGGTGGCGCTGTTGATACTGAAGAGCTGCAAGAGTCCTAAGATGTGCAGTTTAGGTGGATTGGCCAAAGTTGACACTAAGTGTCCCAAGATGGGTAGATTAGGAAGGGTTAGCAGGATAAAAACGTCGGGTTACGGGAATAGAGTCTGGGTGGGATGCTCCGTTGGTGCAGACTCAACGGGCCAAATGGCCTGCTTCTGCACTGTAGGGATTCTATGATTCTATGAATTGGCTGGTAGCTCTTAGGGACCCGATTTCCACCCCACATTCGAAGGTTTTGCAGTTTAATGTCCCTTCTTGGAGCTGGGAGACATGCTGGCAGGATTCCTGCTGTCAAATCGGCACTTCACTCTGTCGAGGTTCCCTGTGATTGTGCCAGCAGGGGTGACACCAGTTTCCTTGGTGAAGGTTGCACCAATCCCACCCTCCCCATCGCCCAGGTTAAATTCCACTCATCGTATGTTTCTGTTTTAGAAGTTTTGGAGGCTAACGACAGTCGTTACTTCGACAGTTCCTCTGTTTTGGTGAATTGTATAAATTACATGTTCAGCTTTCACAGTTACAAATTATTAGAATTCAAGTACACAAATATCAACAGAGAAAGGAACAAGCTTTACTCCAGAGGTTTGATTTTGCTGACGTGCCTGTGCAGTAGCGAGGGAGTGCCAGATTGTTGGAAGTAACACACTTTTGACCAGCTATAAAAGCAATGTCCTGGTGGAGGTGCACTCTCTGAAAAATCAGACCATAGGACCATAAAACATAGAAGCAGAATTAGGCCACTCAGCCCATCGAGTCTGCTCCGTCATTCAATCATGGCTGATATTTTTCTGATCCCCATTCTCCTTTATTTTTCCCCATAACCCCTGACCTCCTTATTAATCAAGAAGCTATCTGTTTCTGTCTTAAAGACTCTGAATGGTCTGACCTCCATAGTCTTCTGCGGCAAAGAGTTCCACTGATTCACCTCTCTCTGGTTGAAGAAACTCCTCCTCATCTCTGTTTTAAAGAATCATCCACTCAGCCTGAGGTTGTGCCCTCTGGTTCTAGTTTTTCTTATTTGTGGAAACATCCACTCTATCCCGGCCTCGCAGTATCCTGTAAGTTTCAATAAACTACCCCCTCATCCTTCTAAATTCTAACAAGTACAGACCCAGAGCCCTCAACCGTTCCTCATACGACAAGCTCTTCATTCCAGGGATCATTCTTGTGAACCTCCTGTGGACCCTTTCCAAAGCCAGCACATCCTTAGATATGGGGCCCGAAACTGCTCGCAATACTCCAAATGGGGTCTGACCAGGGCCTTATACAGCCTCATATGTACATCCCTGCCAGAATGAAGAGGGAAATCTCTGAATGCTTTCACCAACATTTATCTTTCTAACAACACCACCAAAAATAGATTATCTTGTGGAGATGGGATCTTGCTATGCATTAATTACTTGCCATGTCGCTCAGCATCATAGAAGCACTTCTTTAGCTCTGATATCCTCAGGCCATGGAAGATATTACATTATAAACACAAGTCCTTTAATTTCCTGATTTATTGCATTGCTGTTTGTGCAACAACTGACTACGATATTTGCTGACACAATGGTTGGTACAAATAGTTTGCTGGCTGTGCATTATTTTGGGATATCCTGTGACGCTAAAAGACACTTTGGAAATGCAAACTCGAAAAAGATGCAGAAGTCTGAGGTCACGTACCAATCAACTCAAGAACAGCTTCTCCCCTGCTGCTGTCAGGTTTTTGAATGGACCTACCTTGCACTAAATTGATCTTTCGCCCTAGCTATGACTGTAACACTACATTCTGCACTCTCTCCTTTCCGTCTCTATGCATGGTATGCTTTGTTTGTATAGAGTGCAATAAACAATATTTTTCACTGTACATGTGACCATAATAAATCAAATCGAATCTTTCATTTCTGAACCAGGGCAGAGACTGGGAACAATCATCCTCAATGACTTCACACCAGGAGCAGAATAATGGGAGTGATTCTCTCAGCCCACTGCTCGAGCAGTGCAATCAGATTCCAGAGAGGTTCCGGTGGGAGGGGGGGGTCAGCGATTGGGGGTGGGGTCTCTGCAAGACCAACGATGGGGGGGGGGGTTACAGGCCCTGAAGTCGTTGAGGATGATTGGATACAGGGCTGACCTGAGATTGAGCATCTTCAGGCAATTTTGCCTGACCAATCCACGCAACCGGCACATCTTTGGAGTGTGGGAGGAAACCGGAGCACCCGGAGGCCAGCAGTGTGGGCCTAGTGCGCATGTGCCAATCTCCGCTCTGACAGATCGGCTCATGCGCAGTGATTAGTTCAGCACTATGCTGCCATCCTCCCCAGGGAGAATAGGGCCTCGCCCACTGATCTTCAGAGTGAATTTCCATGAGAATCAATCCGAAAATCCCATTTAAAAACCAGTGGGAATTACTCCTGTTTTCACATGACTTGGGGATATGGAATTGTTTTGGGAGAATCCTAGTGAATATCTCTCAAAACCTCTTGAACTGATGTGGCGCCTAGAGACTCCCACAATGCCATGTGATGTTTCCAACAATCTTGGGCACGGAATGGTGAATTCTGTGTCTTAAAAACCCATTAACATTCATTGTTTTTACTTGTATATTAGGGATAGTCTCTGGGCGAAAAGAAGAGAAAATTGAAGGCAAAAAAGTCGCAATAGTTTCCAGACGCACCCTGTTGAATCCTAAAATCCCTACAGTGCAGAAGGAGGCCATTTGGCCCATCACGTCTACACAGCATCTTACCAGGCTTACCCGTGTCCTATTCCCACAGCCCCACATCCTTATCCCATTAATTCCCCTATCCTACACACATCTTAGGGCAATTTTGCATAACCAATCCACCCAACCAGTACATCTTTGGAATGTGGGAGGAAATTGGAGCATCCAGAGGAAACCCATGCAGAGACGGGGAGAAGGTGCAAAATCCGCACAGTCACCCAAGCCAGGGATCGAACCTGCATCCCTGGTGCTGTGAGATAGCAGTGCTAACCACCGTGCCACCCCAGTGTCATTCTCAAATGTAAAAATCTCCATTAGTAACTCCTTGTTTTGACAGATGTGCAAGTCACAGTTACAAGGGCATTGCATGAATAAATAATACTCATTCCTGGGAGAAAGGTTGAACAAGTTAGGTTGATATCCATTAGAGTTTAGAAGAATATAGGTTGATATTATTGGAACATACAAGATTCTGAGGGAAGTTGATGAAGTAAATACCTCGACAATGTTTCTCATTTGGGTTTAGAAGAATGAGAGATGACCATCATTGAGGTATATCGGATTCTCGGAGGGCTTGACAGGCTTAATGCTGAGAGGTTGTTTTCCCTTGTTGGAAAGTACAGAGGGTATAATCTCGAAGTAAGGGATCACCTATTTAAGACAAAGATGAGGAGGAATTTTTTCTCACAAAGGGTGGTGAATCTGTAGAACTCTTTACATAAGAACATAAGAACATAAGAAATAGGAGCAGGAGTAGGCCAACTAGCCCTTCGAGCCTGCCCCGCCATTCAATAAGATCATGGCTGATCGGTCGTGGCTTAGTTCCACATTCCCGCCCTCTCCCCATAACCCTTAATCCCCTCTCTTATCAAAAACCCATCAACCCGCGTCTTAAAAATATTTAGCGAGGTAGCTTCCACCACTTCAACAGGCAGAGAATTCCAGAGATTCACCACCCTTTGAGTGAAGAAGTTCCTCCTCAACTCCGTTCTAAACCGTCCCCCCTTTATCTTGAGGCTGTGCCCCCTAGTCCTACTATCCTTTCTGAGCGGGAAGAGTCTCTCCACCTCTATCCTATCCATCCCATTCATCATCTTATACGTCTCAATGAGATCTCCCCTCATTCTTCTAAATTCTAACGAGTACAAGCCTAATTTATTCAGCCTCTCCTCATAGCTCAACCCCCTCAACTCCGGCATCAGCCTAGTAAACCTCCTCTGCACTCCCTCCAAGGCCAAAATATCCTTGCGTAAGTACGGCGCCCAAAACTGCACACAGTACTCCAGCTGCGGCCTCACCAATGCCCTATACAGCTGCAGCAAGACCTCCCTACTTTTATATTCAATCCCCCTCGCTATGAAGGCCAGCATCCCATTCGCCTTCCTGACCACCTGCTGCACCTGCAAGCTGGGTTTTTGCGACTCATGCACAAGGACCCCGAGGTCCCTCTGCACCGTCGCCTGCTGCAGTTTTTCTCCACGTAAGTAATAATCCTTCCTACCATTATTCCTACCAAAGTGGACCACCTTGCACTTGCCAACATTAAATTCCATTTGCCAGTTCCTGGCCCATTTGCCCAGCCTATCTAGATCCTTCTGTAGACTCTCCACACCCTCCGCACAATTTGCCTTTCCACCAATTTTGGTGTCATCAGCAAATTTCGACACCCTACACTCGGTTCCCTCCTCCAGATCATCTATATAAATGGTAAATAGCTGAGGCCCCAGCACCGACCGAGTTGGGTCATTGAATATGTCCAAAGCTGAGATGGACGGATTTTTAATCAGTCAGGGAATTGAGGGTTATGGGGACAAGGCAGGAAAGTGGAGCTGCGGGTTGTCATATCAGATCAGTCTTGATCTCACTAATTTGTGATGTGGAGTTGCCAGCATTGGACTGGGATGGACACAGTAAGAAGTCTCACAACATCAGGTTAAAGTCCAACAGGTTTATTTGGTAGCACGAGCTTTCGGAGTGCTGCTCCTTCATCAGGTAAGTGTCAATAAATGGCAGAGCAGACTTGATGGGCTGAATGGACTACTTCTGCCCCTATGTTTTATGTTTCCTCTTGTAGGAAGACTAAAACTAAGGGACCTAATTTAAAAATAAGAGGTCTGCCTTTTAAGACACAGATGAGGAGAAATATTTTCGCCCAAAGGAATATGGCATTCTCTTCCCCAGAAAGTAATGGAGGCTGGATCTTTGAGTTAATTGAAGGCAGAATTGGATAGATTGATGTTGAGCAAAGTGGGGTGAAGGGTTACAGGGATGGACGGATAGGGAAGTGGAGGGAAGCCACAACCAGGTCTGCCATGGTCTTATTGAACGGTGATGTGCACCCTTCATAATCAAGTCTCTAACCATGTCCTGCCAGGCAGTTCAATCGTTATAAAGCAGTTTTATACTTTACATAGCAGTGGGTGAACTGCCATGTCACATGTAAATTCAGTCATGTATGTTTTTTTTACTCAACTCCATCTGTTGCAGACGGCAGGGTTCCCCTGTAAATCTGCCCATTCTGATTGTAGGTGTCCACCTGAGCACGACAGAAATTGTACATTTCTGTTCCCAAGGGAGGCTTCACCTTCCTCCAACGTTGTGCTGTGACTGCTCTATCTTTCAATCCCTGTTCTGGACGCCAACAGCACAACTAATGAGCTTTTATATAATTTGGTAAGTTGCTCAAATCCGATCTTTTGAAGGGAGGTTTTTTTATGCTGGTTAAAGAAATGGATGAAATTGCCACTGTAAACCCATGCTGTCAAACAAACAGGCCCTTCGGCCCACCAAACCTGCACCGATACATGACACCTTTCTAAACTAAGGCTGTTTGCCTTTACACTGTCCGTATCCCTCTATTTCCTGCCTATTTGTGCATCGGTCAAAGTGCTTCTTAAACTGAAATAATAAATTAAATAATAAAAACAGAAAATGCTGGATAAACTCAGCAGGTCTGGCAGCATCTGTGGAGAGAGAAACACAGTTCATGTTTCGAATCCCTATGACTTCTTCAGTGTCTTGGTGGAATAGAAATATGCAGGATGAGATAGTTGGAGAGAGGGGTGGAGATGGTGGGTAGAATAGCAAATCAGGGGTAGGTGGGAGCTAAGGACCCATTGGCAAAGATATCATGGGCACAAGACAAAGGGAGTGTTAATGGTGGCATTAAGGACTAAAGAAGATGCTGATAGTGGTATAAAGGTAAGATAGTGGAACATATTAATCATAGAACAACTGATTCAGGGCGTTAACTCTGTTTCTCTCTCCACTGACACTGCCAGACCAACCGATTTCATCCAACATTTTCTGTTTTTATTTCCAGCTTCCACAGTATTTCACTTTTAAGTGAAGCAACATGAAAAACTCAAGCTGAAAAGTAAAACTAAAAAAATTAACCTGAATTTAAATCTTAAGCAAGTTGCACGAATTGCAACATTTCACTCCCTGCTGGCAACCAATACCTCAACCAAGTGGCCATTCTTTAAGTGTGATCCAGCCTAGACTATCAGGGGGGCTGTCAAGAGGCAGGGGGTGACTGCACAATTCTGTCCTTACCCTGACATTCACACACACACAGCGGGTTCCCCGCAGCTTCCTTGGTTGGTGACTGGAAGGAGGAATTTTAGTCAGGATTCCTTTTTCAGGAAATTTCCTCTTTTCTCTTTGCCAGTGGATTGGGTTTGAATTCTTCAATACTCCCGACACGTGACACAACTCAGGGAGTTTTGACCTGCTTTCCACGTCCTGGCAAATACTGCATGATGGCACAGTGGTTAGCACTGCTGCCTCACAGCACCAGGGACCTGGGTTAAATTCCTGGCTTGGGTCACTGTCTGTGTGGCATCTGCACGTTCTCCCTGTGTCTGCTTGGGTTTCCTCTGGGTGCTCCGGTTTCCTCCCACAGTCTGAAAGTTGTGTTGGTTAGGTGCATTGGCCATGCTAAATTCTCTCTCAGTGTACCTGAACAGGTGCCACAGTGTGGTGACTAAGGGATTTTCACAGTAACTTCATTGTGGTGTTAATGTATTTCGACTTGTGACACTAATAAATAAACTTCAAATTTCAACATCAATTTCCCCTTGTGTCTCATCACATACTTAACCCAAAATTTCCATTTCCTTGCCCAGCCTGCACTCCCAGCCCTCCAAACTCTTGCCTTCTCTGCATCCCTCTCACTTCAGTTCAGTGGTTAACTAAATCAGACCAGATTTAGTTTAGTCGAATAGATTCCAGTCTAAACCTTTTGTCAATTGTCAGTTTAAGGTGAAGTCTCCCATTAAACACAATCTGGGAGGAACATTTCACACTAGGGCATTAGATTTAACTGTGCACAAAGACACAATGAGACAGCCTTTTGGGATTTTTTTAATACATTTATTACCTCCTCCACAATTTCTATATCTGATTCTGAAGGTCCAAAACCATTCAACTGAAGAAATGCAGCAGAATAATTCAACTTCGCTGATACAAAATATGCTTTTAAAACTCTCTTCACTGCTCTAACAATCCTCTATTTCAGTACACTCTAGCTATGACTGTAATGCTACATTCTGCACCCTCTCCTTACTTTCTCCCCTGTGTTCTCTATGAACAGTATGCTTTGTCTATATAGCGTGCAAGAAACAATACTTTTTACTGCATTCCAATACATGTGACAGTAATAAATCAAATCAAAAAATTAAATGGAGCAAAAGAAAGTAACACAATCCTGAGATGGGCAATCGCCAGTGTTTGATCTCCAAACACCTGTTGAGAGGGATAAGTATATTGTTGAGTTTATTTTTAAGTGGATGCATAATCCTAGGGATCTCTTCTGTACCAGTTAACCGAGTTATTTATTGCACCTTTGAACAAGAAAGTTTCAGAATGATCAGTCCCGGTGATGGGAGCAGTCGGCAATGGAGAGGTATCACTAGGGGGCAGTAACACGTCATGAACCTCCAGCCTCAGGCAACTGTGCAGAGTCAGAACAAAGGGCTTTCTCTCCCCTGAAACTGAGATCTAGAGAATATTCCTAATTGTTGTAATGAATGGAGTTTGCGGTTATTTTCACAAGATAGGCATAACGTTATAAATTGTGCAAATACTTGAAAAAATCCTGGCATCAGACTTATTATACTTACTTAGTATCAGTCTGGATTTTTTTTTAACCACTTCTCTAGTACTTGTGTGCGACTATTTTATCCTGTCTACTGATCATTTTTAGAATATTAAAAATTGCTACTTTATAATTCACAGAGTTTTGGCATACCCTGTCCGAAGTTTTCACATATTCTGACGTGTGGTGAATAATGATAAGAATGGGTAACATCGCAAAGAGCAAAGTACTGCCTTTCATTTGACTTCTCTTGGTTGATGTTAGCAACTTGCAGCAACATGTGTAGAATAGGAATCATATCTTCCAGATGAAAATAACCTCTTCCACAGAAAACAACTTGAGTTCCCGAGCCGGTGACTTTTTGAAAATTCACTGATGGGATATGGGCACCGTTGGCTGGGCCCAGCGCTTTTCACTCATCCTTAACAGCCCTCCATTTCCAAGGGTAGTTGCTGTGGGTCTGGAGGTAGTCCAGACTGGGTAAAGGTGGCAGATTTCCTTCCCTCAATGAAAGGTTTTTAACAACACTAATTTCACAGTCATCATGAGACTTTTAATTCCAGATTTTTATTGAATTCAGATTTCATGATGGGATTTGAACCCTTGCCCCCAGACCACAAGCCACTACAATTCCACGACACCACGGCCTCCAAGAGCTGCTGGGAAATGCCACAGCAATTTTACCGCAGTAAACACAAGTATATTTGAAAGGAGATCCCATCTCAATGATGGGAAAGTAGCTGATTACTTTAAGAATGAAAATAAGCTCATCATCTTCAGATGACACTTTGAAATGATTGGCAACATAAATAATTTTGTTTACTCCTAATTTGCTTGGTTTGGAATATTTTCAAATATATCTTGTTATCTTGCTAATCGGCATACATTTCAAACCTTGACCTGTAGAAATGTGATTTAATTTTCATTTTCTTTTTCATTTACCTGCAGAAAACGTACGTGCTGTAATCATGTTACGCCAGAATTCCCTAACATGCAATTATCTGAGTCAGTGGCCTTAAAGGAAAGAATATCCTCACTCACTTGTGCATGGGGAAAGTATGCATCCTTGACTTTATTATGTAGTATAGTTGCAAAACTAAGATTACAAAAACTCAGATTGTAATCAAATAGTCTGCTTAATGTAAACATTAAAATGGCAATATTATGATTTTTTTTACCTTGATCAACCTCGCAGTTTATCTGCTCTCCTGGGACCCTGGCAACAGCAAGTTGCTGATAATACTCGGGGGTGGGGGGGTACATTGCTGCTCACGTGAGGTCAAGGATTCAACCTGCCATCCGATCCTTCACACCGCCAAAGCAAACTAGAACAGAGATTAGTTTGATCTTAACTCCTCCCGGAAAGACTTTCTGTTTACATTTTAATCATTCACTGTCTCTCTTTGCGCAAGAAAGACTCCAGTCCACAATCCAAGAGCATGAGCCACTTGGATGCACTGTACAGCCATGTTCACTGTGCATAAAAACCCCACCAAATTTGCACTTGAATCATTTAGTTGCTGTTTGCTGTTGGCAGGAAGAATAGTTTAGTAGAAGCCAACATATTAGCAGTTGGCTTTAGCCCAGGAACAGAATTCAGAAGTGTTTGGGCTGAAGAAGGAGTAAGACCGTTAATATTTTAATGCACGCAGGGTCATGGGACATCTGATAAACCGAACATTTTTCTACCTCGGGGAATGGTTAATGTAAGGTGATAGCAAACTGTTCATAGGGTGTCACAGTGGCACAGCGGTTAGCACTTGGGTTCCATTCCTGGCTTGGGTCACTGTCTGCATGTTTTCCTTGTGTCTGCGCAGGTTTCCTCCGGGTGCTCCGATTTCCTCCCACACTCCAAAGGAGTTGCATGTTAGGTGCACTGGCCATGCTAAATTTTCCTTCAGTGAACCTGAACGGGCACTGGAGTGTGGCAACTCGGGGATTTGCACAGTGACTTCATTGCAGTGTTAATGTAAGCCTACTTGTGGCACTAATAAATAAACTTAAAAACTTCACCAATGGGACCGAGGTTTAATCTATTCCCATTTGATGGGATGACTGTCCTCCATATCATCCACTTCATAGAATCTCTAGTGCAGAGGGAGGAGATTTGGCCCATCAAGCCTGCACCAACAACAATCCCAACCAGGTCCTAATTCTGTAATCCCACATGCTAATCCCCCTGACACTAAGGGGCAACTTATCACAGCCAATCAATCTAACCCATACAACTTTGGACTGTGGGAGGGAACCAGAGCATCCAGAGGAAACCCATTCAGATACAGGAAGAATGTACAAACTCCACACAGACAGTAATCCAAGGCTGGAATTGAACCCGAGTCCCTGGTGCCGCGAGGCAGCAGTGCTAACCACTGTGTCAATCTTACTCAGGTAAAGCAAACAAGATTTATAGTACAGAAATGTCTTTCTATTAATGTACAAAGCATTATTTTGAGGTTAGCTTTAAAGAGTGTGTTCGGGACAGAGTAGAAGGAATTTGGACTGTGCTATTAAAGAAGTTGTTGATACCTAAATATCCCAAACAAGAGTGTGAGCCAGCCCTCACAATCATTCTTGATGACTGCACAGTAAATTTGTTTGTACTCAATATCATAGAACAAAGAACATAAAATCCCTACAGTGCAGAAGGAGGCCATTTGGCCCATCAAGTCTGCACCAACCACAATCCCACCCAGATTCTATTCCCATGCTAGGTTCAACTTGGCATGGCCAATCAATCTAACCAGCACATCTTTGGATCAATTTCAGCTTTTTCAGAGTAAGAGAAAGCACAAGGAAAACAGCAGTATTACAAGTGACTCATTGCAGAGAAAGATTAAAAAGGCACATTATGTAAGTCTTTAAAATACTGAGTGACGACAGAAACAGATTATTCAACATGAGCAGAGAACCAATGGCCATATGTACAGAATCAACAAGCATGACCCAAGATAAAAGATTGGGAGCTTAAAAACGGGTGGGTACCTGGTTAGGGCTGGTATTGAAGGTTATAATGAAAGCAATGAACAGGGATGCTGAAATATACTAAATATCACTTCAGCCAAGAATGACAAAAAGATTAATAAGGAGGGGAGAATTAGAGTATGAGAGAAAGATAGCTAGAAATATAAAGATGGATAGTTTTTGTGAATATTTAATAAGGAAAGAGTTGACAAAGTGAATGCTGGTCCTGTAGAAAATAAGTCTGGGGAATTAAAGATGGCAGAGAGGTTCAACAGGTGCTTTGCATCAGTCTTCACTATAGTGTAATACTCTACCTGATTGTACTAGCCTCGTGGCAATTCCACTACCCCACTGCCTCCCCTCCCCTAGAGGATACAAATCATATCCTAGCAATGACCATAAACCAGGAAATGAAGTGAAGGAACTCAGAAAACTACAGTCACTCACAAAGTGGTACTCAGCAAATTGTTGGAATTGTTGATTGACAAATCTCCAGGTCCCGATGGGAAAAGAAGTGCAGTAGTCGAGGCAGGTACAATTTTGTCTTTTAAAATGTTTTAGACAGTTACATGGGTAAGATGGGTATAGAGGGATATGGGCCAAACGTGGACAATTGGGAACAGCTTAGTGGTTAAAAACCGGGCGGCATGGACCAGTTGGGCCGAAGGGCCTGTTTTCATAACTCTAATCTCTATGTCACTCGTGTTGTGAGCTATGGAAAATAACTGGGTCAGTGTTGATTCAAGGAAGTGTAGGAAATAGATTAACTTTTTGGAACTTCACATTGATTGTCTTTGAAAATCAAGGAACATGTTCTGTGTGGGCTTGAGCTTACGATGAAGAAATTGTGAAGTGACTGTGCATATGATGATTCAAATGCCTTTTTTTCTCATTCCATGCTTTCTTATGCACAGAGGCCACCCAAAATATCTCAACCTGACAAAAAAAGCATCTTATTACAACTATGCAGCCTATTCTCCCATTTTAATTTTGTTCTGTTCCCCATAAGTAGGTTTATTGAATCAGTGTAATGATAATGTTAGGATGAGGATTTACATAGTTACTAGTACCAAGGACAACGTTGCCCAAATTTATTAAACCAGGCGTTTTAATAGATATCAGAAACTGGAGATGAAAACTGGAGATTATCGAGACTGAAATTAACCCAGGGAGCTGGGTGAAATTAGCATCCTACCTCACTGTGCCACCCAGTAACTTTTTTTTATGTTTGTGGGAAACAGTTTCTTCTTTGACTGCATGCATTGAAATTATATTTTAAACAAATCAGGTTAGAGTTATATGACCTCAGTTAATCATCACAAAACAAAAATTTCAAATGCAATTTGATAATGAGCACAGTGCCTCCAGCATATTAGAAGTTGATAGCAAACACAGAATGTGGTAGGTTTGTAGGAAAAGGCAATCAGAGAAATTCATGACTCAATAAATCCAAACTTATTAAAAATGCAGTTTTAGAATTTATTTATATTCATCATGCAATATACACATCACATCTTACTTACGAACATATTGCGGTATAGCTTATGATTCTGAACAGCTTATGGTGCCTTTGGAATCTAATTATTAATTTGCTTCACAAACAGTGAGAACTCTAGCATAACATTACGTTGATTGCAGACAATGATCTGAAATTGAATTCCTACTTTCCCGCTGTTTGACAGGGGAAGAGGTTAATTTTGAATTTAGAAGGTCATCTTTTAGTCAGTTGTTCAAAGCCATTTACTGTACAGATTTTTTTTGCTTATATAAACTAAAACAATAATGTATTATTCATATTCACTGAAGGCTGTTGCAACCATTATCAACTTTAGTGCCATGTAGAATACATATAGCACATTTCAAAAGCATTTGCAGGCAACTTTCTTCGATTTTCTATTTCAAAAGGGAGACAGATAATTTTTTTGCATTGTAATACATGAGTTAGAAACCAGAGCTTTGCAATGAAACCATTCTGGGAGAAACTGAAAGGACTATGTTGATGTCTAAAGGATTAGGTTTGAGTGTACATATGTAGAGAAGCAATGTACTCCGAACCAAGCCTGAACACTATTTTTATTGCGTTCTTTGCTTTAGGAGAAGCCCCATATTTTGTTCACTTTACCCCTTTCTCCCCTGAGCTTTACAGGACATGTTTGGATTGACATTATTCTTAAAGCTAGAAAGCGAGACAATGATATAGCTCTTCTCCTAACTACAGCATGTGCCATAACCTGAGTCATGCAAATTACACTTGTGCGTTCAGATGACTAAGATTAATGACACTGCGCCAAGCTCTTTGTTTTTCTATTTGGCTGTTTAGTGTGAAATACAATCCTAAAACATTATCTATCGTCTATTAATCCCAGAATTGTGTTCACAACATGCAATGCACATTGTTTAGGGCAATTTACAACAGTAACATACTGAGCACAATTGCATTTAATTACTTTGATTCTAATTACATTCACCAAGGACTAATAAAATAAATGGGACAAGTGGCTCTTTAAAAAGGCTTCTGCAACACACATGTGCTGTCTTGCATTGGAGAAGTGATGGCAGTGATGGATTAATGATAGCTTACTACGTCTCTGAACATTTGAAGAATTGAATTCTGCGCTTTATCACTAAATTTAAAAAGAAATATTTATTGTGGCAATATGAAACTTCTGCAACAAGAAATGGAAGTGTTAAGTTATTATGTCATTTCCATTAGGCACCACATCTTAAATCAAAACAAAGCACCCTTTCCATGCATGTCAGAATTAAAACACCAATGCTTCATGCAGAAAGTATGCAGCAAGTGCTAAGAATTTGCAAAGACCTAAGCAAAACATACAACTAATTTTCATGCAGATGCAATTATTCTATTTGAAATGTGAAACAGTCCTTAATAAAAATTGTGGTTTCTATCAACCACTGTCTAAACTATATCAAATGAGTCGAAACAATTGGGAAAATCCATTAAGGTCAGCATAGAGAGAAATAGACAACGTTATTTGCAATTGATGGAACCAATCTAATATGGCAGTCATAGATTGCACAGAGCTCAGTATTAAAGGCGTCCTACGCATCAGTATTATTCTACACCTCTCCTTTCCTTCTCCCCTGTAACAGGGAGGTGATGGCCTAGTGGTATTATAGCTAGATTATTAATCCAGAAACTCAGCTAATGTTCTGGGGACCTGGGTTCAAATCCCGCCACAGCGGATGGTGGAATTTGAATTCAGTAAAAAATATCTGGAATTAAGAATCTACTGATAACCATGAAACCATTGTTGATTGTCAGGAAAAACCCATCCGATTCCATTTAGAGAAGGAAATCTGCCATCCTTACCTGGTCTGGCCTACATGTGACTCCAGAGCCACAGCAATGTGGTTGACTCTCAACTGTCCTCCAAGGGCAACTAGACGTGGGCAATAAATGCGGGCCAGCCAGCAACGTCCATGTCCCATGAATGAATTAAAATGTACTCTACGAACAGTATGCTTTGTCTGTATAGCATGCAAGAAACAGTACTTTTTATTGTATTCCAATATATATGATAATAATAAATCAAATTAAATCAGATCAAGACTGTACTCCCTGATCATTTAGGGGAGCAGGCAGCAAGGTCGCTTCCCTCTTAATTTAAATGTAGATTTATAGAGTAAGGTAACCAGGAGGTCCAATGGACTCCCTGAGCATCTTTAAAGTATGAACTCATATCATGCTGGGGACTTACTTCACGTGGGGCAAGGTTGAAGCAGTGTGAGTCTCACTCAAACACCTCTTATGAGAAACATCTCTTATTCAGAAATGGATAATGCACTCTTGCTGCCATTAGCAAGTTCACTTGTACTTGAACCACTTTGCAGTAGAATTGTTAGTGTATTAGGAACCTGAAATATGTAAGTAAACCATTGAACTGCTAACAAATGATTTCTTCATTTTCAGTCAGCGGATGCTCTTGTTATTCTAGCCTTCTGTAAGATAATAAAAACTCTCCCTTTCTGCTTGGTGACTTCCAAAACTATCACTGACTTCAAATGAGCTAATGCACAGAACAGTCAAGGTTTATTCCTCTCACAATGCAGCTGACAGCAATACAATTAGTGTTGACGGTACATTTACACTGCTGGGCTTGTTTTCCACTGTAAAAGTCCCGAGAAATTATAGCATGAGTTACACCATTATTCACAATGAGCTATAATTTCTGGAGACTTCTATATCATTCCGCCGATACTCTTATCAAACAGTTAACCATGATAGCTCCATCCCCAATTCAAGTCAATGACAATCACACATGTCTTGGGTTTTACACAACTATCTTCGCCATAACCAGCTAACTGAAGGATTGATCATTCGCTATTGACCTGATTTATGCCACTCTTGTGGTCAGAGTCATGAAACTCTCTGCAGTCTGAAATTAACCTCTCTGAGCTGTTTTCCTGTTGCTGAGATCTTTACTTTTGCCTTCCAGAGACTTGTGAGTATTGGAAACCCCATACTTTCAGGTCTCCATATGTCAATCCCCCCTCATGGAATTGGTCGAGCCCTTCAAGTTCTTAGGTGTCCAGATCACCAACAACCTGTCCTGATCCGCCCATGCCAATGCCGTCGTTAAAAAATCCCACCAACACCTCTACTTTCTCAGAAAACTGAGGAAATTTGGCATGTCCTCTAAAACTCCCTCCAATTTTTACAGATGCACCATAGAAAGCATTCATTCTGGTTGTATCACAGCTTGGTATGGGCTCCTGCTCTGCCCAAAACCACAGGGAGTTGCGAAGGGTCGTGAATGAAGCCCAGTCCATCATGCAAGCCAAACTTCCATCCATTGACTCTGTCTATATTTCCAGCTGCCTCGGAAATCCAGCCAGCATATTCAAGGACTCCACACACCCCGGACATTCTCTCTTCCACCTCCTTCCATTGGGAAAAAGATACTGAAGTTTGAGGTCACGTACCAACCGACTCAAGAACAGCTTCTTCCCTGCTGCTGTCAGACTTTTGAATGGACTTACCTTGCATTAAGTTGATCCTTCTCTACACTCTAGCTATGACTGTAACACTACATTCTGCACTCTCTTTTCCTTCTCTATGAACTGTATGCTTTGACTGTATAGCGCGCAAGAAACAATACTTTTCATTGTATGTTAATACATGTGACAATAAATCAAATCAAACCATGGAGTGATCGCATACCCTTGAAGATTGCAGCTTTCTTTTTACTTCTGTTTTGCAAGTGATAAAACAGGCAGTGTTCAGACTAAAGAAATTGCTTCAAACAGAATTTTATAATAATTAGACTTAAGTATTTTTCGTGGTTTTGGAGAAGACAGATGCTTGTCTCTCTCTCATTGGGCAATTGGAGATTTTGGGATAGCAGAAATATATTTGTGTTGCAGAGATCTGATTTAAGAATCATCCTGCTCTTGGAAATATCCATCCATTCCCCATCTTTGCACCTATCTGGCACTTGCTGCTGATGCTCAACTTACACTCCCAAGCCTCACTCTGCCTGTTCTGAGCTTGTCATAGGGGAATGTGATTGTTCTTATGGGGGCCAGTGGGTGGCTGGGTGGGTGGTAAGCCATTGACTGCTCTTGGAGTAGCTGTTACAGTCACTGCAGCATCAAGGCATCATTTTTCCAGATTCCTTTGGTGGAAATTGACAATGTGAAGACTGGGGTACAGAATGAAGTAATTGACAGTATACACCATCGATCGCACTGTTGCAGGAAACTCTGGACAATAAAGATGACAAAATGACGAGGAGCGGATTCAAGGTTGCAATACACTCCTGAGTCCAAACGATACTTGGGAAATAAGTTTTGCTGCTGAACTTTTCTCTGAATTTCTTGAACCGTCAGTTATTGACAGGACTGGAATTATTGAACAACCTAGTCGCAATTATATTTAAGTACATGCACCTATAAACACATAATAACCGTTTGGGAACATTGTCTGTGAAATGACTCTTTGTAGCTTCTCAAAGGATTCTAAAAGTAAATCAGGGATATGTTCTTCTCTACTTTAAATACTTAAGTACCTCAGCAAAATCTATCCTTACTTTTACATTATTCATCCCACCTTTATTTTGACTATTTCCAACATAATAGTCCTTGCAAATGCCCTCAGAGCTTTTAAAATGTAATATGACAGAACCTGGGTGGGCAGTTGCAAAAATAACTTCCGCATTTCTCTGATTTTTAATGTTAAGTACTTTAGATGAATGTACTCAGCCGTAGAAAATGTCTTAACTGGTTACTTATATCACAACACAACGATGTAAGGTGGTGTCTCAGATCTATAGTAATCATAATCTGTTCATTGCCAAAACCGTTAATCACGAAAATGATGGCAATTGTATTAAATCAATATCAACTATGCACCCAATCACAGCAGATTGAGAATTTGAATTCCATTCTAAGAAAAATCAGTAAATGAAAAGCTGGTAATAAAAAAAACTATGATGCTGTTAGATTGTCATTAAAAACCAAACTGTTTCATTGGTGCCTTTTTGAGGAGAGAAACTTTATCCAGTTTGGCTTATATGTAACTCCAGTCCAACAGCAATGCGGTCCACTTCTCCTCGTGTCTACATGGGTTCCCTCCAGTTTCCTCCCACACTTCAAAAACGTGCAGGTTAGGTTGATTGGCCATGCTAAATTTCTCCTTAGCATCAGGGGGATTAGCAGGGTAAATATGTCGGGTTACGGGAATAGGGCCTGGGTGGGATTGTGGTTGGTGCAGACTCGATGGGCCAATTGACCTTCTTCTGCACTATAGGGATTCTATGGATAAACTGCCCTCTGGAATGACTGAGAAAGTCATTTTGATTGTATCAAACTGCTGCAAAGAAATGTGGTTTGAGAAGGCGACCCATCACTACCATCTGGAGTCAGGGTTTAGGGGCATATAATTGCGCAGTTGAAAATGTTAAAGGATGGCACAGTGGTTAGCACTGCTGCCTCAATGCACCAGGGACTTGGGTTCAATTCCAGCCTCGAGTAGAGTTTGTACACTCTCCCCATGTTTGTTTGGGTTAGGTGGATTGACCATGCTAAATTGTCTCTTAGTGTCCCAAGGTGTGTTTGGGGAATTAGCAGGGCAAATTAGTGGGACAGGGCAGAAAGTGGACTTGGGTAAGATGGTCTGTCAAAGAGTTGATGCAGACTTGATGGGCCGAATGGCCTTCTTCTGCACTGTAGGGATTCTACGGTTCTCTGTAAAGCCCACAACATGATATTCAAGAAAATAACAGTGCATTTGAAATGGTGAGGCAGTTTTAGGAAAAAAGTTGTATATGAACATTAATAAGTTTTATCTCAACAGTAACAGCTTCCATACTTCAAACCTCTTCCGAATATATATTCCGAATTGGGAGCAGGAGTAGGTCACTCAGCCCCACAAGCACGTACCGCCATTCATTAAGATCATGGCTGATCTGATTGTAACCTCAACTCCACGTTCCCACCTACCCCCAATAACTGCCCTCCCGACCCGTGAATATGAAGAATCTATCCAGCCCAATCTCAACTATATTCAAAGACTGCCTCTATCACCTTTTGCAGAAGAAAAATCCAAAGTCTCATGATCCTTTGAGAGAACACATTTTTCCTCATGTCTGTCCCTAATGGATGACCCCTTATTTCTGAATGGTGGGCTCCTGGTTCTGAATTCTCCCATTATAGGAAACATCCTCTCCACATTCACCCAGTCAAACCCTCAGGGTTTTATATGTTTCAATCAAGTTGCCTCTTATTCTTCTAAACTCCAGTTGATAGAAGTCTATCCCATCCAACACTTCCTCATAGGAGAACTTGTCCATTCCAGGTATTAGTTTAGTAAATCTTCTCTGAATTGCTTCCAATGCCTTTAGTCCTTCCTCAAATAAGGAGACCAATACTGTATATGATTCTCCAGATGTGGTCTTGCCAATGTCATGTATAACTGGAGCATGACGTCCCTCCTATTATATTCAATTACCCTTGCGATAAATGATAACATTCTATTAGCTTTGCTAATTACTTGCTGCACCTACATGCTATCCTTTTGTGATCCATGCACTAGGACACCCAGATCCCTCTGCATTTCAAAGCTTTGCAATCTCTTACCATTTAGATAATATGCATCTTTTTTATTCTTCCTGCCAAACTGGACAACTTCACATTTTGCCCATTATACTCCATTTGCCAAATCTTTGCATACTCAGACCTGATCTATATCCTTATGTAACCTTTTCACAACTTAATTTCCTCCTTATCTTTGTGTCATCAGCTAATTTAGCAATGGTCCCTTCATCCAAGATATTTGTATGAATTGTAAAAAAAATTGTTGTCCCAACACTGATCCCTATCACACAACACTCACTACATCCTCCCAACTAGAATTTTTTTTTAGTAGTATTCATTTACACAATGTGTGTGCTGCTGACTTATTCAGCATTTATTCCCATCTGTAATTTCCTTTGAGAAGGTGGTGTTGAGCTGTCTTCTTGAATGACTGCATCCAAGTGGTTTAAGTACAACCACAGTGCTGGTAAGGAGGGAGTTCCAGGATTTTGACCCAGCAACAATGATGGAGCAGCTGACATAATTCCAAGTCAGGATGGTGTGTGACTTTAGGAGATCTTCTAGAACTCCCAGTTGTTTGCTGTTCTTGTCCTTTTAGATCATAGTAGTTGTGGGTTTAGAAGGTGCTGCCTAAGAAGCCTTGATACATTTCTACAGTGCATCTTGTAGATGGTACACACGGCTGCCACTGTACGTTGGTGAGGGAGGGAGCGAATGTTTGTAGAAGGGGTGTCAATCAAATGGAATATTTTGTTCTGTTGAGCTTTTTTGCATATTATTGGAGTTGCAGTCATCCAGGCAAGTGGTGAGTATTCCATCACACTCCTTACTTGTGCCTTGTAGATGGTGGTCAGACTTTGGGAAGTCAGGAAGTGAATTATTCACCACAGGATTCCTAGTTTCTGACCTGCACTTGTCGCCATAGTGTTTACAAAACTGACCCAGTTCAATCTCTGGTCAATGGGTGATAAATGACCCACTCACACCTGCTCGCTGTTTCTTGTCAGTTAGTCAGTCTTCTTTCCATGCCGATATGTCACCCTCTACACCATGAGCTTTTAGTTTCTGCAATAAACTTTGATGCAGTGCCTTATCAAATCCTTTCTGAAAATGTAAGTACAGTATATCCATCAGTTCTCCTTTATCCACAGCACCTGTTACTTCTTCAAAGAACTCCAATATATTGTTTAAACATGATTTCCCTTGCACAAAACCTGTTGACTCTGCCTGATTACCTTGAATTTATTTAAGTATCCTGTTATAATTTCTTTCACAATAGCTTCTAACATTTTCCTTCTGACAGATGTAAAGCTGACTTGCTCACAAAGTTTCCTTCTTTCCTCTTTTGCACAGAGGAGTTTATTTTAGCTTTTTCCCACTCTAACGAATTCCTCCTCAAATCTAGTGAATGTTGGAAAATTAAAACCCACGCATCAACTATTCCACTAGCCAGCTGGGGATGAAATTCATTAAAGCCCTGAGGACTTGTCAGTCTGCAATTCCAGAAATTTGTTCAGTACCACTTCACTGGAAATTGTTATTTTCTTGAGTTCCTTCCTTTATTCCGTTTTCTGATTTACAGCTATTTTAAGGATTTTATTTGTATCCTCCGTTGTGAAAGCTGATGCAAAATATCTGTTCAATTCATCTGCCATCTCCCTACTTTCCACTATCAATTCCCCAAGCTCACTTTCTATTGGATCAGCCTCACCTTATTAACTCTTTTCTTTTTTAAATATCTGTAGAAACTTTTACAGTATTTATATTTCTAGCTAGTTTTCTCTTGTACTCTAATTTTTTCCTCCTTATTAATCTTTTAGTCATTCTTTGCTGTGTTTTATTTCCTTATAATTCAAACCTTCTAATCCAGTAACACCCTTGTAAATCTTTTTGGCACCCTTTCCAGATCTAATCTTTAATGCCATTCTTGTTCTGTGTCAGGTTCCACCTTAATTGCGAACTTGATTGCAAGGCCCCAAAACCCAGTAAATAAAGTTTATTTTTTTAGTTACAAGTAGGCTTACATTAACACTGCAATGGAGTTATTGTGAAAATCCCCTAGTTGCCACACTCTGGCGCCTATTTGGGTACATTGAGGGAGAATTTAACACACTCAATGCAACTAAGCAGCAGGTCTTTTGGACTGTGGGATGAAACTGGAGCACCCAGAGGAAACCCATGCTGACATGGGGAGAACTTGCAGACTCTACACTGATAGTGACCCAAGCCTGGAATCGAACCTGGGTCCCTGGTGCTGTGAGGCGGCAGTGCTAACCACTATGCCGCCTAAATCTGTCCAGCATTAATTTTTCACTTAGAAAACAGAACAGGTACATAGGTAACTGTTTTTTCTAAAGAAAATGACTAATTTCAAAACCTCGCGCCAGCTTTTGTCCATGTAATTCATCTGCAATAACTAAGCGTGAAACATAGAAACATTGTTCTTATCGCGGTTGTTTAGTACTTTGTTGCCACAGTTGATGGACATCAGTGTTCCAGGTTCATCTATTTCATCCAAGAGTAAAGATATGAATGATGTGGGCTTGACACAGTTTAACAGACAGAATTGTGTAATCTTCTGTATTTTATTTGGATTACAAAACAGCATGTGCAAATTTACATTTAACAAGCCTATCTGTAAATAGTGAATTTCTCAAACACTGGCAGAAAAATGATTGGACAGGCTAGCTACCTAAACCGCACACCTCTACAGCACTCAGCAAAGCATTAGCACGTCATTATTGAAGCTACTCTATAGCCTGGACATGGCCGATAAAATGGATAAAAGCAAATTACTCCAGATGCTGGAATCTGAAGCCATAAGGGAAAATGCTGGAAAATCTCACCACGTCTGGCAGGTCTTAATTGAGGCTTAACCCTCTCTCCTCTCACATTGTCTGTACCTTTAAGACTTGATTACCTGTAAAGACTCGCATTCCAACCATTACTCTGTAAATTGAGTTTGTGTCTTTATATGTCCTGTTTGTGAACTGAAATCCCATTCACCTGATGAAGGAGCAGCACTCCGAAAGCTAGTGGCTTGTGCTACCAAATAAATGTGTTGGATTTTAACTTGGTGTTGTGAGACTTCTTAATGGATTCCCCAACCAAGGAAAACATTTTCTCACCATCTGCTCAGTCTTGTGCTTAAGAATTATGTATGCTTCAATTAGATTGTCTCTCATTCTTCTAAACTCTAGGTGATATACGCCTCATCTACTCACAGAACAATATCTTCAGCCCAGGAACCAGTACAGTGAACCTTTGTTCCATTTTCTCTGAACAAAGTATGAGCTTTCTTAGGCAAGGAGACCAGAACTGCAAGTACTCCAGATGTGGTTTCACTAATGCCATGCGTAAGTGCAGTAAAAATTCTTTACAGTTATATGTACTTCAATTTCTTTGTAACACAAGTTGCCTTCCAAACTGCTTGCTGTAGCTACATATTAACTTTCTGTGACTCTTATACTCTTGTCTTGGGCTTTAACAAACTCAGAGATTGCAAACTGAAAGATGTTGCCATTGTCTCTAAGCGTTGCACCTTCTTCTCAGTAAGACATAAGAACGTAAGAAATAGGAGCAGGAGTAGGCCGTCTAGCCCTTTGAGCCTGCCCCGCCATTCAATAAGATCATGGCTGATCTGAAGTGGATCAGTTTCACTTTCCCACTTTCTCCCCATAACCCTTAATTCCCTTGTCTGTCAAAAACCTATCTACCCGTGACTTAAATATATTTAGCGAGGTAGCCTCCAACACTTCAACAGGCAAAGAATTCCAGAGATTCACCACCCTTTGAGTGAAGAAGTTCTTCCTCAACTCCATTCTAAACTGTCCCCCCTTTATCTTGAGGCTCTGCCCTCTAGTCCTGCTGTCCTTTCTGAGCGGGAAGAATCTCTCTACCTCTACCCTATCCATCCCTTTCATTATCTCATATGTCTCTATAAGATCCCCCCTCATCCTTCTAAACTCCAATGAGTACAGTCCCAGTTTATTCAGTCTCTCTTCATTGTCTAACCCCCTCATCTCTGGCTTAGACAATCTAAGCCTTCCTTTGTTCTCTCTCAGGCAAGCTCCAGAACAGGTCACATTACTGCTTCATTGACCCAAAACCTAAATCTATAGTCCCAAAATACTACAACAGTGTCCTCTCCCAAGCCAACTTGCCCAGTCAGCGCCAAGGTGCTAATCACAGAAAATAAATTCCACTGGCTGGCCGTGTGATTTGTACACTTGACACCAAATTCCAAAGCAACTGCCCCACTTCGAACTTAGTCATGGCAGGTTCCCAAGAGAACAGCTGGAACATTTTAGGGATGTCCCCAAGGTGTCCCTGATGAAATCAAACATCGAGTCCCCACCGACCAGAATGCAGGAGGCTCATTCAGCAAGTCACCTTAACACATCAAGAGGCTTCATCGGGAACGTGCAAAAGTGAAGTCAAGCTAGTCAGAGGGATAGCACAAACCTCTGAGAAACCCATCTACCGCCTGCGCTGTACGTGGCAAAACCTGCAGATTGAAATCATCAGTTATTTCAGAGCCCATCTCACTGGCGGTGAAAAGACTCCAGTCCTGAGTGACTGCCTAAGAAGGAGAAGATTGAAAAATAACCCTTGAACATTTGAAAAGGTATATAGGGAGATTTTTTTTTCATTGAATATTATAAAATTCACCTTCAAGCCAAATCTTTACAAGGTATTGCAGAAGGTCTTTCATCTGATTGATTCTCTAAATACGTTCTCATTGCATCATGCCTTAGCAGGAAGGTGAATGATCTTTTCCCCGACCCTTAACTATTGCCTGCAGCTAGCCCCCAGTGGACTGAAAATGTCTTTCTCTTTGATTTTCCCTTCACAAGGAGAGCACCTGACCTTCCCTTGGCACCAGCACATCAACAGAGATGATGTTAGGAACTCAAAATTAAAATTCACATCTCCACCTTTGTGACACTCTTCTTGAACTCAAAGTCTGTGCACCCTGCACTGTTTGCATCTCATTTTCGATGACCACTTTATTTTGAGTTTCTTTATCCTTGCAGAATTTTTTACTGCTATATCATTGTAGTAGATGTAATTATGACTAAAATAAAAACAGAAAGGTCAGCAGGTCTGGCAGCATCTGTGGAAAGAGAAACAGGGCTAAAGTTACGGGTCCATTGGCTCCTTATGGACTCAAAACATTAACTCAGTCTCTCGCCACAGGTGCTGCCAGACCTGCTGAGTTTTTCCAGCATTTTCAGTTTTTATTTCAGATTTCCAGATACCGAAGTATCTTGGTGCTTTTATTTTATGCTTGTAGTTAAGAGCAGAGGTGTGTTCAGACATTACATTTGCAAATAACCCTTAGTAATAGAATTCAACATTATCATTTTGACTGAACCTTTCAAGTGGACACTGTTTGGTTTGGATGGGAAGCTATGTTACACCCCATCTAATTTTACTTTCACTTGACCTCATGGAGAGTAAGGTCAAATGAAGTTTAAACTGGACAGCTTATCCCGAGCTAGCAGTTTCCCTTGTTAAACTTTTTAACATGATAGTTCTGTCAGTGCTATTAAAAATAATGAAAAAGAAAATGCTGGAAATACACAGCATACCAGGCAGCATCAGTGGACAGGCTGTTAGGAATTTGAAAATTAATGAGGTTAACTGTGAACTTGAGATGAAAACAAAAATCACAAACAAGTAACAAGGTTAGCAAGCATCTAGAGAAATTGAGGTGCCAATTGCCATTTCAGAAACATCATTTACCAGTGGGGCCAAGCAAAACTGATAACCTCTAAAGGTGAGGAATTTGAGGTACAGCCAAATCCACAGGGTGGCATATTAAAGCAGCTGAGCAGTATAACTGCCAGCACCCTCATAGGAGAAAGTGGCTAGTTTTTCATCTAACAGCAAGGCAGGCCAAAATCTTCAGAGAAGCCAGATTCCCCCATAATCAGAACCAGAGAGGACTGTTCCGTAATATTACACTCCATGGCAGATATTCTCCTCTGAAAGATGCAGTTTCGCACCTTTGCTGAACCTGAAAAAGGTATTTACCCAGACTTAGTCATTTAAGGTGTATTGTGTGGCAACTACAAACTGGATTCTAGTTACTAAATTGGATGCTGTTCGGGGAATGGGCGTCTAGCAAGTTCAGGGAAAGTGGGTATATTTTTGTAATGGGTAATTCAGATTAAACTGTGTTTAGTAATTAATATACTTAGCTGTAATTGTGTTAGTCTTCCTTATTGTGTGCCTTTCTTCTACTTTGATAAATACTCTTATTATTTGTTTACACTATGACTAGATAGGTTCCTCACTGGATTGTACATTGTTCCTCACATTATTCCAAACAAATATACACCACTAAGAACTAGTATTTCAAGTTATCCTTTGGGGTTTTGAGACACTTTTGCAGGTAACATCAGAGGGGTTCTTAACAAGAGAAAGAGTTAACATGTCAGGTTGGTAAACTACTGTCAGAACTGGAAAAATTAGAGTTAGCAGAGTTTTTAAGCAGAGGCAAAGAGGAATCATGTTAGGGAGAGGGAAAAAAAAATTGTGATAGTGCAGAAGACAGGAGGGATTAAATGTGGGGCCATGGAGAAAATACACCAATGTAAATTCATATCGTGCCTTTAACATAATATCCCAAGATGCTTCTAAGGAACATTATGAAGTATTACTGGTTTACTGTCTAGTCTCACAGGTGGAGATAGCTGAATCATTCTGGGAGATGAGCCATGTAAAGATGAAGGAAAGGTGACAATTGGAAGTCATGTCAATGAAATTCTCCACTTTGGGTGAGAGCAGGAAGTGTCACCAATACAGTCACTGATGTACTTTGGTGAGAGAAGCCGCAGAAGTTAGTCTGGAACAAAGAATGTTATACGTATCTCCCAAATAGGCAAGCATAGTTAGGACCCGAAACAAAAGCAAAATACTGCAGATGTTGGAAATCTGAAATAAAAACAGAAGCTGCCAGAAAGCTCAGTAGGTCAGGCAGTGTCTGTGGAGAGAGCAATGGACTAATTGTTTTGAGTCAAATGTGAGTCTTCGGAAGCTGTTCTAGAGTCATATTCAACAGGAAACGTTAACTCTGTTTCTTTCTCCACACATGCTGTCAGACCTGCTGAGTTTTTCCACAATTTCAGTTTTTAATTATGATAGCTAGGACCCATATTATTCCCATAGCAACGCCTTTTATTTGGAAAAAGTGACTGGCGACAAATGAGCAGATGTTCAATGTAAGAACAGGTTCTGTCAAAGCAGAGGAGTTCGATTTCAATACAGCTGTTGGTCCATATGCTGTCTTTATTTTCTCTCCAATGGTATTTCTTGTGCCACATCATTTCATTTCTTATTGCAATCCATTCATCATCATTGGTAACTACTTTGCAGGCACTCAGTAAGAGTGTCATCAAGACTCTATTTGGTATCTTCCGCTCTAATGATAGCCTCAAGCTACTTTTTTAACTGTCTTTCTGCTGTTCTGTCAATGAGCAGGCCACAGACCCCAGTGTGCAAGTGTAACCACAGTCCAGAGAGTTGCCAACTCTGCTTTGACATATTCCTGGAGATGTCACCTCTCTCCAGCTACCCTGCCCAGATAAACATTGCAAGCTTTCAGGTTAGAAGGCAGATTATAAACTGGGTGGGCTGTGCTTTGTCTCAATGGCAGGCCCGCTTCATTTGTGGCATTCACGACGGACTTTGCCTTTCCACAATCGGCTTGTTCAGCCATCAAGAAAATTGCAACATGATCTCAAAAGACCCAACCAAAGCTTTGAAGCTGCAGTTCCACCTTTTTTCACAGGTGGAAAGATGCAAATCGATTAATTGGGCTAACTCCCCGACTCCTTTTTACCAGGCTGATTTCAGGGATGGCAGGACTGTTGTATGAGGAGAGATTGACTAGGTTAGGAATTCACTGGAATTCAGGCTAATGAGCAGGCATCTCATAGAGACTTATAAAATTCTAACAGGACTAGACAGAGTAGATGCAGAGAGGATGTTCCCAATAATGAGGGAGCCCAGAACCAGGGGTCACAATCTGACAATTTGGGGTAGACCATTTAGGATGGAGGTGAGGAGACATTTCTTCATCCAAAGAGAGGTGAGCCTGTGGAATTCTTTACAACAGGAAGCAGTTGATGCCAAAACATTGAATGTAGTCGACTTATTATTGTAACATATATCAGTGTGGTGAAAAGTATTATTTCTTGCGCACTATACCGACAAAGCATACTGTTCATAGAGAAGGAAAGAAGAGGGTGCATAATGTAGTGTTACAGTGACAGCTAGGGTATACAGAAAAATCAACTTCATATAAGGTACGTCCATTCAAAAGTCCAATAGCAGCAAGGAAGAAGCTGTTTTTGAGTCAATTGGTACTTGATCTCAGACTTTGTATCTTTTTCCCAATGGAAGAAGATCATTTATAGCATGAAGTTTACCATTGTCACTCAGATATTGATCCTATACCTGTTGGAACAGTGTATTGTTGAAACCAAGGCCCTGATCTTGCTCTCGCAGGGGAACATATGAGCACTGGATATAGCTCTTGGGGTGAATAGGATCAAAGAGTCTCGGTAGAACGCAGGATTAGGCTATTAAGTTGGACGATCAGCCATGTAATGAATGGCAGAGCAGGCTCGAAGGGCCAAATGGCCTCCTTCTGCTCCTATCTTCTATGTTTTCTCTTCGGAATAGCAAGAGCATGGGAAATAATGCCACAGGCTCTTATATGTTCCCCTGCGAGAGCAAGGTGGGGGCCTTGGTTTCAGCAATACGCTGTTCCAGCAAGTATAGGATCAATTTCTGACAATGGTAAACTTTGTGCTTTAAATGATTTTGTCCCGTTAGGGAAAAGGATACAAAGTCTGAGGTCAAGTAACAATTGACTCAAAAACAGCTTCTTCCCTGCTGCCATCTGACTTCTGAATGGATTTACCTTATATAAAGGTGATCTTCCTCTACACCCTAGCTATCATTGTAACACATGATGCACCCTCTTCTTTCTTTATGAACAGTATGCTTTGTCTATATAGTGCGCAAGAAACAATACTTTTCACTGTACTAATATATGTTCCAATAATAAATCGAATTATAACACTATCGAAAAGATCATGCCACCATCGTCAAAGTTCTTCCTTTGAATTCAGTAGATGGGGTGGTGCTTACTGACAGCAAGAAAAGGGCCTATTGGACACAGCACAACTCTGAGGTACACCTCACTTCAAATCACCACAAAGAGACAGTCTGGTTGTTGTTTTTAGGAGCTGGTTCTGTATAAGTTGCCAACCATGTTTTGTACAATACGACAAAGGAAATCATTGGCTTCGGTGCCAAAGGCAGAAGGTGCAACATAGCCTTACTCTGGTTTAATTAAGTGATTCCTCTCACATAAATAGGTCCACAACTAGGCCACAGCTGTGAATACAAGCCACAGTAAAACTCTTGATATCATTTTATATTCATAGAGAGATGTCCAGATTTTGAGAATAACTTTGTCAACTATCCAATATCTCACCTTTCTCAGGTCACTCTCACTATTTAGGTCTTCCTCACACAATATCAGGGTTTTTCTCTCTCTCTCCATTTATCCCAGTCTGTCTGTCTCTCGCTCCGTCCTCGTTTCTCACTCCCACACTCATTCACTCAATCTGTGCCACTCTCCCTCACACTCTCCCCATCTCTTTGTCGCAGTCTCTCCCTGCATTCATCCCAGTCACTCTCTCTCTCGCTCTGTATCCCAGTCTCTCCCTCTCTCTATCCCAGTCTCTCTCTCTCTCTATCCCAGTCTCTCTCTCTCTCTATCCCAGTCTCTCTCTCTCTCAATCCCAGTCTCTCTCTCTCTCTATCCCAGTCTCTCTCTCTCTCTCTCTATCCCAGTCTCTCTCTCTCTCTATCCCAGTCTCTCTCTCTCTCTATCCCAGTCTCTCTCTATCCCAGTCTCTCTCTCTCTCTATCCCAGTCTCTCTCTCTCTCTATCCCAGTCTCTCTCTCTCTCTATCCCAGTCTCTCTCTCTCTCTATCCCAGTCTCTCTCTCTCTCTCTATCCCAGTCTCTCTCTCTCTCTATCCCAGTCTCTCTCTCTCTATCCCAGTCTCTCTCTCTCTCTATCCCAGTCTCTCTCTCTCTATCCCAGTCTCCCTCTCTCTCTATCCCAGTCTCTCTCTCTCTCTATCCCAGTCTCTCTCTCTATCCCAGTCTCTCTCTCTCTCTATCCCAGTCTCTCTCTATCCCAGTCTCTCTCTCTCTATCCCAGTCTCTCTCTCTCTCTATCCCAGTCTCTCTCTCTCTATCCCAGTCTCTCTCTCTCTCTCTATCCCAGTCTCTCTCTCTCTCTCTATCCCAGTCTCTCTCTCTCTCTCTATCCCAGTCTCTCTCTCTCTACCCCAGTCTCTCTCTCTCTCTATCCCAGTCTCTCTCTCTCTCTATCCCAGTCTCTCTCTCTATCCAGTCTCTCTCTCTCTCTCTATCCCAGTCTCTCTCTCTCTCTCTATCCCAGTCTCTCTCTCTCTCTCTATCCCAGTCTCTCTCTCTCTCTATCCCAGTCTCTCTCTCTCCCTCTCTCTATCCCAGTCTCTCTCTATCCCAGTCTCTCTCTCTCTCTCTCTATCCCAGTCTCTCTCTCTCTCTCTATCCCAGTCTCTGTCTCTCTATCCCAGTCTCTCTCTCTCTCTATCCCAGTCTCTCTCTCTCTCTCTATCCCAGTCTCTCTCTCTCTATCCCAGTCTCTCTCTCTCTCTCTATCCCAGTCTCTCTCTCTCTCTATCCCAGTCTCTCTCTCTCTCTCTATCCCAGTCTCTCTCTATCCCAGTCTCTCTCTATCCCAGTCTCTCTCTCTCTCTATCCCAGTCTCTCTCTCTCTCTATCCCAGTCTCTCTCTCTCTCTATCCCAGTCTCTCTCTCTCTCTCTATCCCAGTCTCTCTCTCTCTCTCTATCCCAGTCTCTCTCTCTCCCTCTCTCTATCCCAGTCTCTCTCTATCCCAGTCTCTCTCTCTCTCTCTCTATCCCAGTCTCTCTCTCTCTCTCTATCCCAGTCTCTCTCTCTCTATCCCAGTCTCTCTCTCTCTCTATCCCAGTCTCTCTCTCTCTCTATCCCAGTCTCTCTCTCCCTCTATCCCAGTCTCTCTCTCTCTCTATCCCAGTCTCTCTCTCTCTCTATCCCAGTCTCTCTCTCTCTCTATCCCAGTCTCTCTCTCTCTCTATCCCAGTCTCTCTCTCTCTCTATCCCAGTCTCTCCCTCTCTCTATCCCAGTCTCTCTCTCTGTCTATCCCAGTCTCTCTCTCTCTCTATCCCAGTCTCTCTCTCTCTCTATCCCAGTCTCTCTCTCTCTCTACCCCAGTCTCTCTCTCTCTCTATCCCAGTCTCTCTCTCTCTATCCCAGTCTCTCTCTCTATCCCAGTCTCTCTCTCTCTCTCTATCCCAGTCTCTCTCTCTCTCTATCCCAGTCTCTCTCTCTCTCTCTATCCCAGTCTCTCTCTCTATCCCAGTCTCTCTCTCTCTATCCCAGTCTCTCTCTCGCTCTCTATCCCAGTCTCTCTCTCTCTCTATCCCAGTCTCTCTCTCTCTCTCTATCCCAGTCTCTCTCTCTCTCTATCCCAGTCTCTCTCTCTCTATCCCAGTCTCTCTCTCTCTCTATCCCAGTCTCTCTCTCTCTCTATCCCAGTCTCTCTCTCTCTCTATCCCAGTCTCTCTCTCTCTCTATCCCAGTCTCTCTCTCTCTCTCTATCCCAGTCTCTCTCTCTATCCCAGTCTCTCTCTCTCTATCCCAGTCTCTCTCTCGCTCTCTATCCCAGTCTCTCTCTCTCTCTCTATCCCAGTCTCTCTCTCTCTCTATCCCAGTCTCTCTCTCTCTCTCTCTATCCCAGTCTCTCTCTCTCTATCCCAGTCTCTCTCTCTCTCTATGCCAGTCTCTCCCTCTCTCTATCCCAGTCTCTCTCTCTCTCTATCCCAGTCTCTCTCTCTCTCTATCCCAGTCTCTCTCTCTCTCTATCCCAGTCTCTCTCTCTCTCTATCCCAGTCTCTCTCTCTATCCCAGTCTCTCTCTCTCTCTCTATCCCAGTCTCTCTCTCTCTATCCCAGTCTCTCTCTCTCTATCCCAGTCGCTCTCTCTATCCCAGTCTCTCTCTCTATCCCAGTCTCTCTCTCTCTCTCTATCCCAGTCTCTCTCTCGCTCTCTATCCCAGTCTCTCTCTCTCTCTCTATCCCAGTCTCTCTCTCTATCCCAGTATCTCTCTCTCTCTATCCCAGTCTCTCTCTCTCTCTATCCCAGTCTCTCTCTCTCTCTATCCCAGTCTCTCTCTCTATCCCAGTCTCTCTCTCTCTCTCTATCCCAGTCTCTCTCTCTATCCCAGTCTCTCTCTCTCTCTATCCCAGTCTCTCTCTCTCTCTATCCCAGTCTCTCTCTCTCTCTATCCCAGTCTCTCTCTCTCTCTATCCCAGTCTCTCTCTCTCTCTCTATCCCAGTCTCTCTCTCTCTCTCTCTATCCCAGTCTCTCTCTCTATCCCAGTCTCTCTCTCTCTCTATCCCAGTCTCTCTCTCGCTCTCTATCCCAGTCTCTCTCTCTCTATCCCAGTCTCTCTCTCTCTCTATCCCAGTCTCTCTCTCTCTCTATCCCAGTCTCTCTCTCTCTCTATCCCAGTCTCTCTCTCTATCCCAGTCTCTCTCTCTATCCCAGTCTCTCTCTCTATCCCAGTCTCTCTCTCTCTCTATCCCAGTCTCTCTCTCTCTCTATCCCAGTCTCTCTCTCTCTCTATCCCAGTCTCTCTCTATCCAGTCTCTCTCTATCCCAGTCTCTCTCTATCCCAGTCTCTCTCTCTCTCTATCCCAGTCTCTCTCTCTCTCTATCCCAGTCTCTCTCTCTCTATCCCAGTCTCTCTCTCTCTCTATCCCAGTCTCTCTCTCTCTATCCCAGTCTCTCTCTCTCTATCCCAGTCTCCCTCTCTCTCTATCCCAGTCTCTCTCTCTCTCTCTATCCCAGTCTCTCTCTCTATCCCAGTCTCTCTCTCTCTCTCTATCCCAGTCTCTCTCTATCCCAGTCTCTCTCTCTCTATCCCAGTCTCTCTCTCTCTATCCCAGTCTCTCTCTCTCTCTCTATCCCAGTCTCTCTCTCTCTCTATCCCAGTCTCTCTCTCTCTCTCTCTATCCCAGTCTCTCTCTCTCTCTACCCCAGTCTCTCTCTCTCTCTATCCCAGTCTCTCTCTCTCTATCCCAGTCTCTCTCTCTATCCCAGTCTCTCTCTCTCTCTCTATCCCAGTCTCTCTCTCTCTCTATCCCAGTCTCTCTCTCTCTCTCTATCCCAGTCTCTCTCTCTCTCTATCCCAGTCTCTCTCTCTCCCTCTCTCTATCCCAGTCTCTCTCTATCCCAGTCTCTCTCTCTCTCTCTCTATCCCAGTCTCTCTCTCTATCCCAGTCTCTCTCTATCCCAGTCTCTCTCTGTCCCAGTCTCTCTCTGTCCCAGTCTCTCTCTCTCTCTCTATCCCAGTCTCTCTCTATCCCAGTCTCTCTCTGTCCCAGTCTCTCTCTGTCCCAGTCTCTCTCTCTCTCTGTCCAGTCTCTCTCTCTCTCTATCCCAGTCTCTCTCTCTCTCTATCCCAGTCTCTCTCTCTCTCTCTATCCCAGTCTCTCTCTCTCTCTCTATCCCAGTCTCTCTCTCTCCCTCTCTCTATCCCAGTCTCTCTCTATCCCAGTCTCTCTCTCTCTCTATCCCAGTCTCTCTCTCTCTCTCTATCCCAGTCTCTCTCTCTCTATCCCAGTCTCTCTCTCTCTCTCTATCCCAGTCTCTCTCTCTCCCTCTCTCTATCCCAGTCTCTCTCTATCCCAGTCTCTCTCTCTCTCTATCCCAGTCTCTCTCTCTCTATCCCAGTCTCTCTCTCTCTCTATCCCAGTCTCTCTCTCTCTCTATCCCAGTCTCTCTCTCTCTCTATCCCAGTCTCTCTCTCTCTATCCCAGTCTCTCTCTCTCTATCCCAGTCTCTCTCTCTCTATCCCAGTCTCTCTCTCTATCCCAGTCTCTCTCTCTATCCCAGTCTCTCTCTCTCTCTCTATCCCAGTCTCTCTCTCGCTCTCTATCCCAGTCTCTCTCTCTCTCTCTATCCCAGTCTCTCTCTCTATCCCAGTATCTCTCTCTCTCTATCCCAGTCTCTCTCTCTCTCTATCCCAGTCTCTCTCTCTCTCTATCCCAGTCTCTCTCTCTATCCCCAGTCTCTCTCTCTCTCTCTATCCCAGTCTCTCTCTCTATCCCAGTCACTCTCTCTCTCTATCCCAGTCACTCTCTCTCTCTATCCCAGTCTCTCTCTCTCTCTATCCCAGTCTCTCTCTCGCTCTCTATCCCAGTCTCTCTCTCTCTCTATCCCAGTCTCTCTCTCGCTCTCTATCCCAGTCTCTCTCTCTCTCTCTATCCCAGTCTCTCTCTCTATCCCAGTCTCTCTCTCTATCCCAGTCTCTCTCTCTCTCTCTCTATCTATCTCTCTCTCTCTCTCTCTCTCTATCCCAGTCTCTCTCTCTCTCTCTCTGTCCCAGTCTCTCTCTCTCTCTCTCTATCCCAGTCTCTCTCTCTCTCTATCCCAGTCTCTCTCTCTCTCTATCCAGTCTCTCTCTCTCTCTATCCCAGTCTCTCTCTCTCTCTATCCCAGTCTCTCTCTCTCTCTATCCCAGTCTCTCTCTCTCTCTCTATCCCAGTCTCTCTCTCTCTCTATCCCAGTCTCTCTCTCTCTCTACCCCAGTCTCTCTCTCTCTCTATCCCAGTCTCTCTCTCTCTATCCCAGTCTCTCTCTCTATCCCAGTCTCTCTCTCTATCCCAGTCTCTCTCTCTCTCTATCCCAGTCTCTCTCTCTCTCTCTATCCCAGTCTCTCTCTCTATCCCAGTCTCTCTCTCTCTATCCCAGTCTCTCTCTCGCTCTCTATCCCAGTCTCTCTCTCTCTCTCTATCCCAGTCTCTCTCTCTCTCTCTATCCCAGTCTCTCTCTCTCTCTATCCCAGTCTCTCTCTCTCTATCCCAGTCTCTCTCTCTCTCTCTATCCCAGTCTCTCTCTCTCTCTATCCCAGTCTCTCTCTCTCTCTATCCCAGTCTCTCTCTCTCTCTATCCCAGTCTCTCTCTCTCTCTATCCCAGTCTCTCTCTCTCTCTCTATCCCAGTCTCTCTCTCTATCCCAGTCTCTCTCTCTCTATCCCAGTCTCTCTCTCGCTCTCTATCCCAGTCTCTCTCTCTCTCTCTATCCCAGTCTCTCTCTCTCTCTATCCCAGTCTCTCTCTCTCTATCCCAGTCTCTCTCTCTCTCTCTCTATCCCAGTCTCTCTCTCTCTCTCTCTATCCCAGTCTCTCTCTCTTTCTATCCCAGTCTCTCTCTCTCTCTATCCCAGTCTCTCTCTCTCTCTATCCCAGTCTCTCTCTCTATCCCAGTCTCTCTCTCTCTCTCTATCCCAGTCTCTCTCTCTCTATCCCAGTCTCTCTCTCTCTATCCCAGTCTCTCTCTCTATCCCAGTCTCTCTCTCTCTCTCTATCCCAGTCTCTCTCTCGCTCTCTATCCCAGTCTCTCTCTCTCTCTCTATCCCAGTCTCTCTCTCTATCCCAGTATCTCTCTCTCTCTATCCCAGTCTCTCTCTCTCTCTATCCCAGTCTCTCTCTCTCTCTATCCCAGTCTCTCTCTCTATCCCAGTCTCTCTCTCTCTCTATCCCAGTCTCTCTCTCTCTCTCTATCCCAGTCTCTCTCTCTATCCCAGTCACTCTCTCTCTCTATCCCAGTCTCTCTCTCTCTCTATCCCAGTCTCTCTCTCTCTCTATCCCAGTCTCTCTCTCGCTCTCTATCCCAGTCTCTCTCTCTCTCTCTATCCCAGTCTCTCTCTCTCTCTATCCCAGTCTCTCTCTCTCTCTATCCCAGTCTCTCTCTCTCTCTCTATCCCAGTCTCTCTCTCTCTCTCTCTATCCCAGTCTCTCTCTCTATCCCAGTCTCTCTCTCTCTCTATCCCAGTCTCTCTCTCGCTCTCTATCCCAGTCTCTCTCTCTCTATCCCAGTCTCTCTCTCTATCCCAGTATCTCTCTCTCTCTATCCCAGTCTCTCTCTCTCTCTATCCCAGTCTCTCTCTCTATCCCAGTCTCTCTCTCTATCCCAGTCTCTCTCTCTATCCCAGTCTCTCTCTATCCCAGTCTCTCTCTATCCCAGTCTCTCTCTATCCCAGTCTCTCTCTCTCTCTATCCCAGTCTCTCTCTCTCTCTATCCCAGTCTCTCTCTCTCTATCCCAGTCTCTCTCTCTCTCTATCCCAGTCTCTCTCTCTCTATCCCAGTCTCTCTCTCTCTATCCCAGTCTCCCTCTCTCTCTATCCCAGTCTCTCTCTCTCTCTCTATCCCAGTCTCTCTCTCTATCCCAGTCTCTCTCTCTCTCTCTATCCCAGTCTCCTCTATCCCAGTCTCTCTCTCTCTATCCCAGTCTCTCTCTCTCTATCCCAGTCTCTCTCTCTCTCTCTATCCCAGTCTCTCTCTCTCTCTATCCCAGTCTCTCTCTCTCTCTCTCTATCCCAGTCTCTCTCTCTCTCTACCCCAGTCTCTCTCTCTCTCTATCCCAGTCTCTCTCTCTCTATCCCAGTCTCTCTCTCTATCCCAGTCTCTCTCTCTCTCTCTATCCCAGTCTCTCTCTCTCTCTATCCCAGTCTCTCTCTCTCTCTCTATCCCAGTCTCTCTCTCTCTCTATCCCAGTCTCTCTCTCTCCCTCTCTCTATCCCAGTCTCTCTCTATCCCAGTCTCTCTCTCTCTCTCTCTATCCCAGTCTCTCTCTCTCTCTCTATCCCAGTCTCTGTCTCTCTATCCCAGTCTCTCTCTCTCTCTATCCCAGTCTCTCTCTCTCTCTATCCCAGTCTCTCTCTCTCTCTCTATCCCAGTCTCTCTCTCTCTATCCCAGTCTCTCTCTCTCTCTCTATCCCAGTCTCTCTCTCTCTCTATCCCAGTCTCTCTCTCTCTCTCTATCCCAGTCTCTCTCTATCCCAGTCTCTCTCTGTCCCAGTCTCTCTCTGTCCCAGTCTCTCTCTCTCTCTATCCCAGTCTCTCTCTCTCTCTCTATCCCAGTCTCTCTCTCTCTCTCTATCCCAGTCTCTCTCTCTCCCTCTCTCTATCCCAGTCTCTCTCTATCCCAGTCTCTCTCTCTCTCTCTCTATCCCAGTCTCTCTCTCTCTCTCTATCCCAGTCTCTCTCTCTCTATCCCAGTCTCTCTCTCTCTCTATCCCAGTCTCTCTCTATCCCAGTCTCTCTCTCTCTCTATCCCAGTCTCTCTCTCTCTCTATCCCAGTCTCTCTCTCTCTCTATCCCAGTCTCTCTCTCTCTCTATCCCAGTCTCTCTCTCTCTCTATCCCAGTCTCTCTCTCTCTCTATCCCAGTCTCTCTCTCTCTCTATCCCAGTCTCTCTCTCTCCTCTCTCTATCCCAGTCTCTCCTCTCTCTATCCCAGTCTCTCTCTCTCTCTATCCCAGTCTCTCTCTCTCTCTATCCCAGTCTCTCTCTCTCTCTCTATCCCAGTCTCTCTCTCTCTCTACCCCAGTCTCTCTCTCTCTCTATCCCAGTCTCTCTCTCTCTCTACCCCAGTCTCTCTCTCTCTCTATCCCAGTCTCTCTCTCTCTATCCCAGTCTCTCTCTCTCTCTATCCCAGTCTCTCTCTCTCTATCCCAGTCTCTCTCTCTCTCTCTCTATCCCAGTCTCTCTCTCTCTCTCTCTATCCCAGTCTCTCTCTCTCTCTATCCCAGTCTCTCTCTCTCTCTATCCCAGTCTCTCTCTCTCTCTATCCCAGTCTCTCTCTCTCTCTCTATCCCAGTCTCTCTCTCTCTATCCCAGTCTCTCTCTCTCTATCCCAGTCTCTCTCTCTCTATCCCAGTCTCTCTCTCTATCCCAGTCTCTCTCTCTCTCTCTATCCCAGTCTCTCTCTCGCTCTCTATCCCAGTCTCTCTCTCTCTCTCTATCCCAGTCTCTCTCTCTATCCCAGTATCTCTCTCTCTCTATCCCAGTCTCTCTCTCTCTCTATCCCAGTCTCTCTCTCTCTCTATCCCAGTCTCTCTCTCTATCCCAGTCTCTCTCTCTCTCTCTATCCCAGTCTCTCTCTCTATCCCAGTCACTCTCTCTCTCTATCCCAGTCTCTCTCTCTCTCTATCCCAGTCTCTCTCTATCCCAGTCTCTCTCTCGCTCTCTATCCCAGTCTCTCTCTCTCTCTATCCCAGTCACTCTCTCTCTCTATCCAGTCTCTCTCTCTCTCTATCCCAGTCTCTCTCTATCCCAGTCTCTCTCTCGCTCTCTATCCCAGTCTCTCTCTCTCTCTCTATCCCAGTCTCTCTCTCTATCCCAGTCTCTCTCTCTCTCTCTCTCTCTATCCCAGTCTCTCTCTCTCTCTCTATCCCAGTCTCTCTCTCTCTCTCTCTGTCCCAGTCTCTCTCTCTCTCTCTCTCTATCCCAGTCTCTCTCTCTCTCTCTCTATCCCAGTCTCTCTCTCTCTCTATCCCAGTCTCTCTCTATCCCAGTCTCTCTCTCGCTCTCTATCCCAGTCTCTCTCTCTCTCTCTATCCCAGTCTCTCTCTCTATCCCAGTCTCTCTCTCTCTATCCCAGTCTCTCTCTCTCTCTCTATCCCAGTCTCTCTCTCTCTCTCTATCCCAGTCTCTCTCTCTCTCTATCCCAGTCTCTCTCTCTCTCTATCCCAGTCTCTCTCTCTCTCTCTATCCCAGTCTCTCTCTCTCTCTATCCCAGTCTCTCTCTCTCTCTCTATCCCAGTCTCTCTCTCTCTCTCTCTCTCTATCCCAGTCTCTCTCTCTCTCTCTCTCTATCCCAGTCTCTCTCTCTCTCTCTGTCCCAGTCTCTCTCTCTCTCTCTCTCTATCCCAGTCTCTCTCTCTCTCTCTCTATCCCAGTCTCTCTCTCTCTCTATCCCAGTCTCTCTCTATCCCAGTCTCTCTCTCGCTCTCTATCCCAGTCTCTCTCTCTCTCTCTATCCCAGTCTCTCTCTCTCTCCCAGTCTCTCTCTCTCTATCCCAGTCTCTCTCTCTCTCCATCTCTCTCTATCCCAGTCTCTCTCTCTCTCTCTCTATCCCAGTCTCTCTCTCTCTCTATCCCAGTCTCTCTCTCTCTCTATCCCAGTCTCTCTCTCTCTCTCTATCCCAGTCTCTCTCTCTCTCTCTATCCCAGTCTCTCTCTCTCTCTATCCCAGTCTCTCTCTCTCTCTATCCCAGTCTCTCTCTCTCCCTCTCTCTATCCCAGTCTCTCTCTATCCCCAGTCTCTCTCTCTCTTCTCTATCCCAGTCTCTCTCTCTATCCCAGTCTCTCTCTATCCCAGTCTCTCTCTGTCCCAGTCTCTCTCTGTCCCAGTCTCTCTCTCTCTCTCTATCCCTTCTCTCTCTCTTCCAGTCTCTCTCTCTCTCTCTCTCTCCCAGTCTCTCTCTCTCTCTATCCCAGTCTCTCTCTCTCTCTCTATCCCAGTCTCTCTCTCTCTCTATCCCAGTCTCTCTCTCTCTCTCTATCCCAGTCTCTCTCTCTCTCTCTATCCCAGTCTCTCTCTCCTCTCTCTATCCCAGTCTCTCTCTCTCTCTCTATCCCAGTCTCTCTCTCTCTCTATCCCAGTCTCTCTCTCTCTCTCTATCCCAGTCTCTCTCTCTCTATCCCAGTCTCTCTCTCTCTCTATCCCAGTCTCTCTCTCTCTCCTCTCTCTAGTCTCTCTCTCTCTATCCCAGTCTCTCTCTCTCTCTCTATCCCAGTCTCTCTCTCTCTATCCCAGTCTCTTCTCTCTATCCCAGTCTCTCTCTCTCTCTATCCCT